>NW_026111783.1:0-150000 GCF_024679095.1 Eriocheir sinensis | reverse complement strand
CTTTGCCTGACGTACTAATCTGTTTATTCGTCGCCTGGCATCATTTTAGAGTCTAATGTTTTCGGGCGAGCTTTGTTCTTTCTTTAATCTGTAAAACAGTTTTCTCTCCTTGACTGAGTGTTTAATTTCGCTATTAAACCAAGGTGGGCTTTTATTAGTGTTAATTCGCTTCTCGCACAAGGGGACAAATGTATCCTGCTGAGTGAGTAAGTGATTTTTAAAGCTTATCCAGGCGTCCTCTACATTGCCATCATCTGACAGTCGCATTTCTATTAGTTTTCGTCGGATTTCTACGAAGTTGGCTCTTTTGAAATTGGGCACCTTTACTTTATTTTCAGTCACCGATGTTTGAGCTCTAATGTCAACGTGCACTAATTTATGATCGCAGGAACCGAGGTGTTCTCCTACCGTGACATTACTAACTAGGTTATCTTGGGTCGTTATAACAAGGTCGAGTATGTTATTTTGTCGAGTTGGTTCAGAAACCATTTGGCTTAGATAATTTTCTTCTAAAAATTCGATCATTCTATGTGACTCACCTTCTGTACCTGACAGTGTCGCCCAGTCGATATGGGGAAGGTTGAAGTCTCCTAATATCAGTGAGTCGCTGTTGTTAAGTGACTGCCTTAAGATGCTGTACATTTCAAGATCGGCATCGAGTGATTGCCCCGGAGGCTTGTAAGTGACAGAGATATTTTTATTGACTCTTGCTATGTTTACTCGCACGCACAAATGTTCAACGTTACTGTTTCTTGGTGTTTTGTCAGTGGGTTGCAAATAGCTTTTGACATAAAGGGCGACGCCACCGCCTCTACGGTTTACACGATCGTTGTTAAAGAGTCTGTAGCCATCTATGTTGTATTCGGGACTTAAATCAATATTTGTGGTGTCGATAAATGTTTCCGTTATAGCAATTACGTCAAAGTTTTCTGTCAGAGCAAGACATCGCAGTTCATCAAACTTGTTTCTTAGGCTGCGCGCATTGAAACTAAGGACTCTTAGGTTATCTTTAGGCTTGGTAATAGAGGTGGTGGTACTGGCGGGTTCAATGTTACGAGTTTGTTGCGGTGTATGGTGTCTATTTAAACGGGTGGGATGGAAGGACGTGGCTGAGAGTCGTTTTTTGTTCGGACGTTACTTTCGGCGTTGTTGAGGAGCCTTCCGAATCTGGCTGCTCCGATGGGGGACAGGTGTATGCCATCCCTTTGGAAAAGTTTACTCTGGCCGTAGAAACGGTCCGAGGCGTTAAAGAGCACGATGTCAAGCTCTCCGCAGAGAGTCTGTAGGCGGTTGTTGAGGCTGAAGGCCTTACTGTAGAAGTCGCTCTTATCCCACGTCCGTGGTAGAATTCCTGAAATTAAAATATTTGGGGATTTAGACTTATACTGCTGGATGAGCCTACGGTACTTGTCCAGCAGTTCCTCAGACCGGGTCGTGGTGACGTCGTTTGTACCTGTGTGGAGAACAAAGAGTGAGTCATTAGAGGCCTCAGCGGAGACCTCGTCCAGGGCAGCTGTGATGTCGTCAACACCAGCTCCAAGATAACAGTAGTTACGCCTACGACGGGGGACTCTGCCACCAAATTCAACCACCTGGTGGCGAATCATAGAATCACCGACCAAGAAGGTGCTCTGTTCCTCGTCCTCCTCCTCCAGTATGGCAAATCTGTTGTAGCAATGAGTAGAATAAATGGCTCTAGGGGCGGGTCTGGCTCCTCCTCTCACGGGGTGAAGCCTTCGGCGTCAGCTCTACCGGTCCCCTGTGACATGTCTTCTTCGGAAGGTGGCTGGGCATCGACAGCAGGTGCGGAGGGTCATGAGGCATCACTTGCAGCAGGGGCGACGATGTTGGCCTGGATAAACTCCTGCAAGGTTTCAACAGTACTTGTTAGTTCGGTGATCTTCTTCTCGCCAGCGGTCAGCCTTTCGTCCTGTTGATGGAGTCTCGTTTCCATCTGCTGTGTCAACAGGCAGATCTTGCAGACGGTCGATCGTCCTGAGAAGAAATGACCAGAGAAGTTTCCTGTGCAAGTCGAGCATTTCTTTAGCGCTATCTTGGTAAGGAGGAGAGAGCAAGTGAGTAGTGTTTATCTATTTATTTGCTTTTCTTTTCTTTTCGTAGGGCAGAGGGACGCGCGTGAATAAGAGAGAATAAGTGTGTGTGTGTGTGTGTGAGAGAGAGAGAGAGAGACTCATAGATACATACATATGCACACGCAATACGGTATGTGTTGGGGGGGGGAAGAGTAGGGGAGTAGATATAATATCAACTGATTAAATAATTACATAAGCATTATACCTGTTAAAATGGTCTCTCTCTCTCTCTCTCTCTCTCTCTCTCTCTCTCTCTCTCTCTCTCTCTCTCTCTCTCTCTCTCTCTCTCTCTCTCTCTCTCTCTCTCTCTCTCTCTCTCTCTCTCATTTATCTCTATCTCACTTTCTTTGGCTCCATGTTTATATACGTAAAACTGATGTGCACTCCAGCATCTCGTTTTTCATGTAAACCTGTTTTTGTATGTGTACATTATTAAAGTAATATTTAGTACTCCGCTCACACCCACCCACACCCACACCCACACCCACACCCACACCCACACCCATAACCCACACCCACCCAACCACACCCATCCACCCACACCAACACCTACACCCACACCAACACCTACACCCATAACCCACACCCACACCCATAACCTACACCCACCCAACCACACCCATAACCCACCCACACCCACAGCCACCCACACCCACACCCACCCCACCCACCCCATAGCTCACCCACACCACACCCATACCCACACCCACCCCACACCCACCCACCCACCCACCCACACCCATCCACCCACATCCACATCCACACCCACCCACACCCACACCCACCCACAACCACCCACCCACACCTATAGCTCACCCACACCTATACCCCACACCCACACCCACACCCCTACACCCACACCCACACCCACCCACCCACACACCCACCATAACCCACACCCCACCCACACCCACACCACACCCACACACCCACCCCAACCACACCCATAACCCACCCACACCCACACCCATAACCCCACATACCCTCCCCCACACACATACATACATACATACATACATACATATATATATATATATATATATATATATATATATATATATATATATATATATATATATATATATATATATACATACATACATACATACATACATACATATACACAGTAAGAGAGAGAGAGAGAGAGAGAGAGAGAGAGAGAGAGAGAGAGAGAGAATGAATGAATGCGGTGCTACGCTCCCCGAGGCCACGCCTGTCCGCTTTGCTGCATGGTGACGGAAGTGTGTTCACACTATCCAACACTGACAGGCTCCGGGCCGGGCCGTACCGGCGCGGACCTGCAAAATATTCTCTCCGACAATCCCGACCGGCAAGTGGTTGTGACGGTCCGCGCCGGAGACGTGCAGGTCCGTAGCGGTGTGAACACAACACTGGGTTTCCCACTGAAGAATATTTTGTCGTCCGGAACGGTGCGGTACGGACCGGTCATTTTACGTATGGTGTGAATCAGCCTTTGCCGACCCGAGATGACCCACAAACTACTTCAGCCAATTCTTTTTTTTTTTTCTTCTTCTTTTCCTTCTCTTTTAAAACTTCTGTTTCTTTTTCTTTATTATTTCACCTTACTCCTTCCTTTAAACAACTTCTCTTATCTAATCTTTCATCAATCCATTTACTTTTTTTTTACTTTTTCTCTTTTTTTCAACTTTTTCTTCATCGTTTAACTTTCTCTTTTCACCCATTTTCTTCACTTTACTGTTTCTTCAACTTCACTTTTCTTCTGTCAATCAACTTATCTAACGTTTTCTCAACACATTTATTTTTTGTCCTCATTTTCTTTATATTTTATATTTTTTAAATTTCTCTACTATGTATTTTTCCTTCTTTTTCCTACCTGACTGTGCTCATCCTGAACAGCTTCGCTTCTCTTCCTTCGGATACTTCATCAACTGTTTCCTCATCGCATTACCTTTTTCCGCTACTCTTTGTTTTTTTCCTTTTTTTTATTTAACCAGTTTTTCCACAACGAGACAATTCGTTCATTAACTTTTTTCTCCTAACTGTTCTTCCTATTTTTAGTCCCTCCTTTCCCTCATCTTCATTTAATTAACGTTTTGTCTGATGGTTAAACCTCCTAACTTTTCCCCTGAGCTCTTTTCATTAGAGTTTCTACCATATCATTTGGTCGTCGTCATTACATATTAACCTTCCCGCGCCTTCCTTACCATAATCATTTAATTCAATCCTTCGTATTGAGCATCATAAAGTACGGATTAAAGATATGGGGATATAGTGCTGCATGCCATATCCAGCAGGTGCAAAAAACAACAGCCAAAGTTGCGCTTGGTGCAATAAATTTGACCATGCAACACCATATATAGGGGAGCTAAAGTGGCTGAAGATATGTGATATGTACAAGTACGAGTCGGGAATCACTGTGAATAATGTAATGAGTTAAAGATTGCCGGGTTGGTTGTTCTCGCTCCCTAAGGTGAGTGAGACTCGCGATGTCAACACAAGACATCAACACCAACTACTTGTTCCCAAAACTAGAACTTGTATAGGAGACAGGTCTCTACTGGTAGCTGGACCTAAACAGCCTACCTGATCACGTGAAGGACACCAAATATGTCTATTTTCAAAAGTGAGTTGAAAAAACTATCTTTTTTAGTTTTAACGAACAGACTTTCTCCAAGTCGTGACTACACTCATGTATATGATATTTTGTTTTATTATACATTTTATGACAACATTCTTGTATATGGCTATTATATTATCTTACGACAACGTGTACGCACATTCCTATTTTATTAGTATTATATCATTTTATTCTTGTTTACGGAAAACCTTATGTCTTATATTTTCAAGATCTAGGTTTTATATTGCATCGTTTACTATTATCTTATTTCCTATTTTATCTGTATATCTTAACTTGATATAAGGTCCTAGTATAGAAACCCCAGTATGTTATTTCGCTCTGTACTAGGACGTTTTCGTCACAATGTATGCCAGTAATAACCAGGGCAGTAGCAAGTAGTGAGCCCCCAATAAAAAAAATATATGTGGGGCCCCATACAGACAACCGAGTTTTACCTTTTTTTCAGTAATAGTAAGGAGTACAGCTATTAAAAACAATGAATGATGATGTTATACATTTAAGTGGTGCTGAGCCGGGCACAACGTGGGGGCACGACTGATAAGCAGGCCTATCAGAGTACAAAAATAATGTTTCTCTTGACAAAGTATGATGATTTAAATGCAAAACGATCATTAAAAGGCTTTTTTCGAGCTTTGTGGTTTGCAAACTTATTAACCAAAGCATCAAAATCACGAGATCTAGCAACATCATGTTCAATGAAGATGATTCCTAGAGCAGAGAGCCTCTCATCTGACATTGTTGACCGCAAAATATTTTTTTTAATTATTTTCTTTCTATTAAAGCTTCTCTCTGCACTTGCAACAGTAACTGGAGTTGTTAACATAGCTCTCAACACAATTCCAGTGTTTGGGTATATTTCCTGAAGATTATTACTACAAATATATGTTAAGAAATCTTTAGCAGTAGCAAGAGTTTTTTTCTCTACTGACAACAGCAATGAAATGTCTCAACTCCATTTCCAGTTCAGGTGCATCAATGTCTCCCATTATTTCCTCATATTTCTTGCATCGAATGTGAAGCTTGTTTTCGTCAATACACTGCTTGAATTGCTTCGTATTGTACAAAAAGCCAAACAGGTTATGCCACTCCATAAGCTGACTAATTCCCGAGTTGACGGATGATATAACCTGATCTACTACAACAAAGAAGAACTGACCTTTTTTTTTGTCCTCAGATAAGATACTTTCATTGCGACACATAGTCAAACATGCTTTTTTTTTCTTCGTGTACGCGTCTGCGGAAATACTTTGGCTACATTCACCTGCTCAGCTATTTCCGATGCATTAAGATTTTTTATTTTTTTACAACAAAGGAGGCAGCTCAAGGGCACAAAAAAAGGAAACAATAATAAAAAAAAGCCCGCTACTCGCTGCTCCTAAAAAAGAATCATAAGAGGTGGCCGAAAGAGAGGTCAATTTCGGAAGGAGAGGTGTCCTGATAACTTTCTCTTGAAAGAGTTCAAGTCGTAGGCAGGAGGAAATACAGATGAAGGAAGATTGTTCCAGAGTTTACCAGCGTGAGGGATGAAAGAGTGAAGATGCTGGTTAACTCTTGCATAAGGGGTTTGGACAGTATAGGGATGAGCATGAGTAGAAAGTCGTGTGCAGCGGGGCCGCGGGAGGGGGGGAGGCATGCAGTTAGCAAGTTCAGAAGAGCAGTCAGCGTGGAATTATCGATAGAAGATAAAAAGAGAGGCAACATCGCGACGGAATTCAAGAGGTAGAAGACTATCAGTAGGAGGAGGAGAGCTGATGAGACGAAGAGCCTTAGACTCCACTCTGTCCAGAAGAGCTGTGTGAATGGAGCCCCCACACGTGAGATGCATACTCCATACGAGGGCGGACAAGGCCCCTGTATATGGATATTACCTGCGCGGGGGAGAAGAACTGGCGGAGACGACACAAAACGCCCAACCTCGAGGAAGCTGATTTACCGAGAGAGGAGATGTGAAGTTTCCAGTTGAGATTTTGAGTTAAGGATAGACCGAGGATGTTTAGTGTTGAAGATGGTGATAGCGAAGAATAGGGGATAGGTGTTTGGAAGTTTGTGTCGAGTTGATAGGTGGAGAAATTGAGTTTTTGAGGCATTGAAGGACACAAGGTTCCTTCTGCCCCAATCGGAAATGATAGCAAGGTCTGAGATTAAGCGTTCTGCAGCCTCCAGTCTGGAGTCGTGTACTTCCTGTTGTGATGGGCTTCTATTGAAAGAAGTTGAATAATGCAGAGTGGAGTCGTCGGCGTATGAGTGGACGGGACAGTTTGTTATGGAAAAAAGATCATTGATGAATAACACGAAAAGAGTGGGTGATAGGACAGAGCCCTGTGGAACACCACTGTTGATAGGTTTAGGGGAAGAACAGTGACCGTCTACCACCGCAGAGATGGAACGACCGGAAAGGAAACTGGAGATAAAGGACAGAGAGAGGGATAGAATCCAAAAGAGGGCAATTTAGAAAGCAAAGACTTGTGCCAGACTTTATCGAAGGCTTTCGATATGTCTAGCGCAAAGAGAAAGTTTCACCGAAACGGCTAAGAAAGGATGACCAAGAGTCAGTTAAGAGAAGAAGATCGCCAGTAGAACGCCCCTTGCGGAACCCATACTGGCGATCAGATAGAAGGTTAGAAGTGGAAAGGTGCTTTTGAATCTTCCGATTAAGGATTGATTCAAAAGCTTTAGATAGACAGGAAAGTAAAGCTATAGGGCGGTAGTTTGAGGGATTGGAACGGTCACCCTTCTTTGGCACAGGCTGTACAAAGGCATACTTCCAGCAGGAAGGAAAGGTAGATGTTGATAGGCAGAGACGAAAGAGATTGACCAGGCAGGGTGTCAGCAAGGAAGCACAGTTTTAAGGACATTAGGAGGCACTCCATCAGGTCCATAAGCCTTCTGAGAGTTGAGGCTAGAGAGGGCATAGAAAACATCATTTGGAAGAATCTTAATAACAGGCATAAAGGAGTCAGAGGGGGGATGAGTAGGAGGTATATGCCCAGAATCGTCCAAGGTGGAGTTCTTACAGAAAGTTTGAGCGAAGAGTTCAGCCTTAGAGACAGATGAGACGGCAGTGCTGACGTCAGAGTTAATGAGAGGAGGGAAAGAGGAAGAAGTGATATTGGAGGAGATATTTTGGCTAGATGCCAGAAGTCACGGGAAGAATTAGAAGAAGTAAGGTGTTGACATTTTCTATTGATAAAAGAAGTTTTGGTAAGTCGGAAAATAGATTTGGCACGATTCCGGGCTGAAATGTAAAGGTCATAGTTAGCGGGAGTTCGAAGGCTCTGGAACCCTTTGTGAGCTGCCTCTCTATCTTTAATAGCACGAGAACAAGCATGATTAAACCAAGGCTCTTTAGCATGAGGAGTAGTAAAAGAACGTGGAATGTATGCCTCCATTCCAGAGACAATCACTTCTGAGATGAGTTGTGCACACAGAGAGGGGTCTCTCTCCTGGAAGCAGTAATCATTCCACGGGAATGGAAAAGTACATCCTCAGGTCGTCCCACCGAGCTGAAGCAAATGCCAGAAGCATCGCCTCTTCGGTGGGTCCAGAGGATGTACAGGAGTGATAGGACAGGAAACAGAAATAAGGTTATGATCGGAGGAGCCCAACGGAGAGAACAGTTTGACAGAGTAAGCAGAAGGGTTAGAGGTAAGGAAGAGGTCTAGAATGTTGGGCCTGTATCCAAGACGGTCGGGAATACGTGTAGGGTGCTGAACCAACTGCTCTAGGTCGTTGAGGAGAGCAAAGTTGTAGGCTTGTTCACCAGGCTGGTCAGTGAAAGAGGATGAAAGCCAACGCTGGTGGTGAACATTGAAATCTCCCAAGATGGAGATTCAGCGAAGGGAGAGTGAGACAAGATGTGCTCCACTTTAGAATTCAAATAGTCAAAGAATTTTACATAGTTAGTAGAGTTAGGTGAGAGATAAACAGCAGATATGTATTTAGTAATAGAATGACAATGAAGTCTTAGCCAGATGGTGGAAAATTCAGAAGAGTCAAGGTCGTGGGCACGAGAGCAGTGATGTCGTTGCACACGTAGGCGCAACATCCAGCTTTGAATTGAATTTTAGGATAGAGATAGTAGGAGGAACAGAGTAGAGGTTGCTGTCAGTAGCCTCAGCCACCTGTGTTTCGGTAAGGAAGAGAAGATGAGGTTTAGAGGAGGAAAGATGGTGTTCCACAGAATGAAAATTAGAACGAAGACCGTGAATGTTGCAGAAATTGATAAGGAGGAGGTTCGAGGATTTATCAGGACACCTCTCGGGTCGGCAGCCAGAAGAGGAGTCCTTCCTGGGGGTATTTATGGTCCCCCCCCACAGGCGGCAGCTGTATTATACCCTGTATTGCGATACTGTTCAAAGAATGCCATAGTAGTAGTCACCCCTGCCTGCAACACACCAATTGTTATGTCTGATGACTGAATAAGCTTGCTGGTCTTATTGATATGAAATAAAATGTCATACCATAAGCAAACTGCTGATAGAAATGGCCATTAGTTCAATATGTCCATGAGTGCACCTGCTCCTGTGGCCACGCCATCTTTTTCTCGAGAGCATATTCTCTCAGCACTGATAAGGCATTGTTAATTTCCTTCATATGATATCGGAGTGGTTTAACAGCTTCAATTCGTGACTCCCACCTGTTACCTGATGGACCTTTAACTGTAATAGGCAAACATTCTTCAAGAATAGCCCATCGAGATGTAGATGAGCTAAATATCACATACATTCTGTTCATGATGCCCAAAAATTCAATGGCATAATTTGAGGATTTCGCTGCATCTACAATCACCAAATTCCAGGTATGAGCCACGCAGTACATACAAAGCACGTTGATTCGGTTCTAATGTACGTGCTTGTACTCCTTTATTCTTTCCACTCATGTTAGCACCATGATCGTAAGCTTGTCCTCTCATATCAGATATATCTATCCCAACCCCATTCACCTTGTCAAGGAATGAGTTCAGTAAACCGTCACCAGTTGTATCATGCACATTCAAGAAACCAAAAAAGGCCTCACGAATTTTAATCTCTCTCTCTCTCTCTCTCAGGCAAAGGCAAAGCCTCCAAGAGAATTTGCACAAAATTTCAGCTTGGTCGGATAAATGGGAGATGCCCTTTAACGTAGACAAGTGCCAGGTCCTTCAAGTAGGAACAAAAAATAAGAAGTTCGATTACGAAATGCGCGGCGTTAAACTCATAGGAGCTCAATGAGTTAAGGACCTGGGGGTCAAAATCGCGTCAAACCTCAAATTCTCACAGCAATGCATCGATGCAGCAAATAAAGCAAACAGAATGTTGGGCTTCATTAAAAGAAACTTCTTATTCAAGAATAAAGATGTAATACTTCCGCTCTACAATAGTTTAGTCAGACCCCACTTGGAATATGCGGTACAGTTTGGTCTCCCCACCATGCAAAGGACATTGCTAAGCTAGAAGGTGTTCAGCGTCGAGCAAAAAAAAAAAATGATCCCTTCCTTGCGCAACAAATCCTACGAAGAAAGACTTTCGACCCTTAACATGTTCTCTCTTGAGAAACGTCGCCTCCGAGGAAAACTGATCGAATGTTTTAAAATACTTAATGGTTTCACGAATGTAGACAGATCAACATTGTTTATGATCGATGACACTTTGCGAACGAGGAACAATGGCATAAAACTCAAATGTAGACAAGTAAATTCAGACTGCACCAAATTTTTCTTCACCAACGTTGTAGTGCGAGAATGGAATAAGCTCCCACCATCAGTGGTCCAGTGTAACACGATTGACTCCTTCAAAAACAAGCTCAACCGTCACTTCCTTGAGATTAATATTAACTAGAGTAGAAAAGCAACGTTTTGGAGCCATCTGATTAATGTAAAATCACTTAGGTTTAAGGATAGACCACCTAGTCTGGACCATGGGGTCTGTGTGGTCTGATTTTCTATGTAATTCTGTGTCTCTCTCTCTCTCTCTCTCTCTCTCTCTCTCTCTCTCTCTCTCCCTTCCCGTCACCTCCCCCCCCCCTCCACAATGCATGGCTCTCAATGAAGACGATTAAACAGTTCCGAAGTTGCTGTTGTGTTTGCAAAGGTAACGATCCCCCTCTCGGCCTTCGGGAATAATTGATGAGAGTCGAAAGCGCCTGAAAACACCCACGTTAGAGCACTGGGGTCCGTCTGCAGGAGCCACCAACTACACGGTCAAGTCTCTGACATCCCCGGTGGCACCTGGCAGACCTGTGTGTCGCTGCGCCGCGGGTGATTTTAATTATCGAAAAAGAGAACTCGTGTCTCCCGCATTGTTCTTTTCTTATTTCTAAGCAGGAGCGTGTGGCCGGCAGGCAGGCACGCATGACACACACACACACACACGGCCCGGTAGCTCAGTTGATAGAAAGTCGGCCTTACAACCAGAAGGACCGGGGTTCGATTCCCCAGCCGGGTGAAGATAAATTGGGTTAATCTTCTTTCACGTGTAGCCCTGTTCACCTAGCAGTGAGTAGGTACGCGACGTCAGGCAAGGAGTTGTGACCTCGTTGTCGCGGTGTGTTGTGTATGAGTGGTCTCAGCCCTACCCAAAGATCGGTACTACGAGCTCTGTGCTCCTCCGTAGGGAAACGGCTGGCTGTCTCGAGCATAGCTGGGCGTTATCGCGATAAGTTATCGCGATACTTTATCGCTGATAACAAAATCGGGTTATCGGCCATCCGCTACTTATTTAAATATATATCGGTATCTTCGTTACTTTTGTAACCAAACTAGCGATAATCACTACTTTTTTCCGCCTCAGAAAAAAAAACGTCTCCTCCCTACTGCGCATGCGTGGCCGGGCGCCCGGTGTTGTATGAAAAACGTAGGGTAATGAAATATATTAGTGTGAAGAGATTTCATACTTAGATCATCAACAATAAAAAAACTACGTGAGGTTTTATATTAGACTCAAAAATCAATATATCAAAGAGAAAAATCATTTAAGTTTCCCCCAAAATGATTATTCACTGCCTCAAATTTGATATTCTATATCCGTTTGTGAGCATGCCATGGTACTGAAGGCTCCCGATGTTTTGTTATTTGGTGTCCCATCGCTTTTGTTTACAAACACTGGTCTCTCGTGAACTGCGCATGCTCAGACCAGTAAGTGTAGACCTGTACAGTCTCACAAAGATTTTTAAGGCTGAATCAGACATACAGTACCACCATCCTCTTTTTTTCTAGAACGCCACTCTTTACATATAAATACAACTCGTACAGAGTGTCGTTCTAGAAACAGCGGGGATGGTGGTAGTGGTACTGTATGTCTGATTCAGCCTTCCAGCAACTCTTAATTACGGTTAAAAAGCTTTGTGAGACTGTACAGGTCTACGCTTGCTGGTCTGAGCATGCGCAGTTCACGAGAGACCAGTGTTTGTTGACGGTGGGGACGCCAAATAACACAACACCGGCTCAGGCGTTTCTAGTATTACCGTCCATAGGTACGTGTCAACGTGTGGTTTTCGGGTTTTGTAAGTTTTCTAAAATACAGATAATGAAAATGTTTTCTATTTGAAATATGAATATAGTATCGTTTTCACCTATCGGACTTATCGCTAGCTAGTATCAGAATTGTGGATTTATATCGGGTATCGGTTATCGGTTATTGGCTATATTTGTGTCTCCAGTTAACGAATATCGGTTATCACCGATAAGGTTTTTCATTATCAGTTATCGGTTATCGGGAATAAGGTTTTCTGTTATAGTGCCCAGCTATGGTCTCGAGAGAGACCCGCAGCAGACCAAGAGGTGAATTACACACACACACACACACACACACACACACACACACACACACACACACACACACACACACACACACACACACACACACACACCTCCACCACATTCCAAAGTCTGTCCTTCAATACTTTCATTTTCTATGGGAATTCTGCGTGCTAGAAGGGCGTGTGGAGCATCTCAAGGTCGCAGTGCGGGGAGGGATGAATGTGTGCCTCTGAGCGGTGCGGCGGGCAGCGCGGTGTGTGTGTGTGTGTGTGTACGGTCACTCGGTGTGTCCAGGCAGCCCGTCACTGAGGAATGCGAGGAATGCGGCGCGGGTGGACTTTAAACCGGGGTACGCGAGGGTCCGTGGGAACGCTTTTGAATGACGCGGCGCCGGCTATTTATAGATTTGAGGCCATTATTCGCGTGCTCTCAGGAGGGCTGCTGCCCCTGATGGTCCATGACGCAGCCTATTAGCGACATCAGCACGGCACAGGGAGTCTTCTTGCTGCTATACAGGCTAATCAGCAAAGTGTAATACCCGGGCCTGTCTTCCTAGACATATCGGTGTCTCGGTTCGCCTGTTTGAAAAGCCTCTCGTTGACGTTGCTGGGATTGTCGTGGACTGTTTCGTTATTTCGGCGTTCCTTCTCCTCCTCCTTTTCCTTCTCATCTTTCTATTTCTCATTCATCACAGTCTTCCTTATTCTGTCCTCCTCCTCCTCCTCCTCCTCATCATCATCATCATCATCCCCTTCCTCCGTCCACCTTCTCATTTATCTTTCTACTTCTTTTTCATATTGTCTCTCTTCTCTTCTTTTCTCTCCTCCTCCTCCTCCTCCTCTTCCTCTTCCTCTTCTCGTTCCTCCGTCCACCTTCTCATTTATCTTTCTACTTCTTTTTCACTCAGGAAGGCTTTACCATGACTCATCTCCTCTCTCCGAAAATAAGATGACTCAAAAGGAATATAGCGTGACTCACCTCTTCTCTGCAAGCATTATATGACTCAGAAAGACTTGTGTGACACACCTTCCCTGCATACACAAGCCGACTCAGGAGGGACTTCGTGTGACTCACCACTCTGCATGCTTGAAGTAATGACTTAACCCCGTAGACTAAAGGAGAATGCATGCATATTTGTGAGTCATTGAAATATAGACTTTGGGAGAATTTGAGTCAGTGAAGGGAGGAAGGAATGGAGAGGGGGAGGAGGAAAGGGATGAGTCATGAGTCAGTTGTATAAGGTGGATGATGAGAGAGAGAGAGAGAGAGAGAGAGAGAGAGAGAGAGAGAGAGAGAGAGAGAGAGAGAGAGAGAGAGAGAGAGAGAGAGAGAGAGAGAGAGAGAGAGAGAGAGAGAGAGAGAGAGAGAGATGCCTTTAGCGTAGTGTATTAGCCCTAGTAAGGAGGAGGAGGAGGAGGAGGAGGAGGAGGAGGATAAGAAGAGAAGAAATAAGATTAGGAGGAAGGAAAAAAAAGGGCCGTGGGGGGAGTAAATAAAGAGAAAGAGAAGGAATAAGAGGATTGGGAAGAGGAGAAGGAGGAGGAGGAGGAATACATAGGAATACATAGAAAGAACAGACACCAGAAGACCTATCGGTCTATGGCGAGGGTGTCTGTTTACTACCGCTACTACTAGTAATCTACGTGTGGTAGGACAGGACATAAAAGATGAAGGCTCCTCCCCACCCACCTCTCCCTCCGGCAACGTGCCGGCAGGAAATAGTTAGAAGAGAACACCATGTACCTTTAAGGAAGAAAGGGACATGGAAATTTTACAGTAAAGAGAGAAATAAGAGGAAATTACTACCCTTAACTTACACTACTGGTAACCTAAGCTGTGGGGGAAAATGACTTCATTATATAAGAACCTAAGAACATAGAAATACAGGGAGACTGGAAGAGGACGAGTGGCCTACACAGGGCAGCCCCAGAATCCCCACTAAGACCCACGATGGGTGAGGTGTAGTTTCAGGGGCACAGGTGGAGGCTTGATCCTCGTTTTACCGGCGGTACTAGGCACGCACCAGTAACCTGTCACCTTACTGCACCCACACCTCACTCCACCTGCCATGCGGACATTAACTGTTGCTTTACTCTATTTTTGACTTTCGCTACTTGCAATCTAGGTTGTGGGGGAGAATTATATGAATATAGGTTGAGGTCTTGCTGCAATCTGTCTAAAAACATGCGAAAAAGGGTCAGTATAATCTTATATCCCTGAAGTACTTATCCAAAGAAGACTTAAAGCTATTGATACTCTGTGCGCTAGCTACTGACGGTGGGAGTCTATTCCAATAATCGACGACTCTCTTATTGAAAATAACTTCCGTGCACCAATGTGTTACATCGATTTCCTTTTAACTTCATACCGTTGCTGCGTGTTATTGTGTTGGTGTCTCTCTGAAATATACTATCTGGGTTAATGTTGTCGAATCCATTAAGGATTTTGAACACTTCAATTAAGTCCCCTCTTATCCTTCGCTTTTTTAGGGAAAACATATCTAAAAGCTTTAAACGCTCGTCATATGGCAGGTTTCGGAGCACTGGAATTTGTTTGGTTGCTCGTCGCTGTATCTTTTCTAGCAAAACTTGATCTTCGATATAGCTCGGTGACCAGAACTGAACGGCGTGTTCTAGGTGTGTTCTTACTAATGCTAAATATAATCTCTTCATAAGTTCGGGTGATTTATAATCAAAGTTTTTTGAGATTAATCCCAACATCATATTGGCTTTTTTACTCGCTGCAGAACATTGATCACACGATCTTTTTCGTGTTTTAATTCGCTGAGCTCATGTCCTTGAATCTGATATTTAAAGTTAGGATTTTTTTCACCTATGTGCATTAAATAAGGAGGTGAATGAAAAAGGAGAGAAGGAGGAATAAGCAAACGAGAATGATATATATATATATATATATATATATATATATATATATATATATATATATATATATATATATATATATATATATATATATATATATATATATATATATATATAGAGAGAGAGAGAGAGAGAGAGAGAGAGAGAGAGAGAGAGAGAGAGAGAGAGAGAGAGAGAGAGAGAGAGAGAGAGAGAGAGAGAGAGAGAGAGAGAGAGAGAGAGAGATTTACATAGATATATTTACATAGAAAATCAGACCACACAGACCCCATGGTCCAGACTAGGTGGTCTGTCCTTAAACCTAAGTGATTTTACATTAATCAGAAGGCTCCTAAACGTTGCATTTCTACTCTAGTTGATATTAAGTTGAAGGAAGTGACGGTCGAGCTTATTTTTGAAGGAGTCAATCGTGTTACATTGGACCACTGACGGTGGAAGCTTATTCCATTCTCGCACTACAACGTTGGTGAAGAAAAATTTGGTGCAGTCTGAATTTACTTGTCTACATTTGAGTTTTACGCCATTGTTCCTCTTGCGCAAAGTGTCATCGATCATAAACAATGTTGATCTGTCTACATTCGTGAAACCATTAAGTATTTTAAGACATTCGATCAGTTTTCCTCGGAGGCGACGTTTCTCAAGAGAGAACATATTAAGGGTAGAAAGCCTTTCTTCGTAGGATTTGTTGCGCAAGGAAGGGATCATTTTCGTTGCCCGACGCTGAACACCTTCTAATTTAGCAATATCCTTTGCATGGTGGGGAGACCAAAACTGTACCGCATATTCCAAGTGGGGTCTGACTAAACTATTGTAGAGCGGGAGTATTACATCTTTATTCTTGAATAAAAAGTTTCTTTTAATGAAGCCCAACATTCTGTTCGCTTTATTTGCTGCATCGATGCATTGCTGTGAGAATTTGAGGTTTGACGCGATTTTGATCCCCAAGTCCTTGACGCATTGAACGCTGTTGAGTTTAACGCCGAGCATTTCGTAATCGAACTTCTTATTCCTCGTTCCAACTTGAAGAACCTGGCACTTGCTTACGTTAAAGGGCATCTCCCATCTATCCGACCAAGCTGAAATTTTGTGCAAATCCTCAAGAGACAAAGAAAGACAAAAAAACTAGATATTAGATTCCATAGAGTACAGACGAAGGGAAGAAAGAGAGAGAGGGAGAGAGAGAAAGAGAAGGAAAGAGAGGAGAGGGGAGGAGAAAGAGGGATTGTACTATGGGGCGAAAATTAGCTAAGGGGATGAGTCTGTGGTGAGGGAGAGAAAGGGAGAGAAAGGGGAGAGGGTGAAGGAAAGCGAAAGGGGAGAGGAAAGTAAATGAAGGGAGGAAGGGGATGAGGCTAAGACAGGGAGGGGAAGGGAGAGGAAGGGAGAGGTGGACGGACAGCGAAGGGAACGGGAAGGTAAGTGGGGCAGGAAGGAGAGAGAAAGGAAGGAGGAAGAGGAGAAGGGGGAGGAAGAGAGAGAGAGAGAGAGAGAGAGAGAGAGAGAGAGAGAGAGAGAGAGAGAGAGAGAGAGAGAGAGAGAGAGAGAACTAAAGAGCAAGGTAGGAGGTGTTATGTACAAATGATGATGATCGTGAAAGAAACAAGATTCATCGATTTTAACGGGGCACTTTAGGTCTGACGTATGTTGTTGATTTTACCTTTAGCTTTTTGGGAGTATATAGATCTTACTACTTAGCACACATACATACATATATACATACATACATACATATATATATATATATATATATATATATATATATATATAAATATATATATACCTATATATATACATACACATATATATATATATATATATATATATATATATATATATATATATATATATATATATATATATATATATATACATACATACTTACAAGTGGATATTTTCATATATTTTTAGACCGTTTTGGGGAGATTATTTTTATTATTTTCTACCTGGCTCTCATACATACGTACATACATACATACATACATATACATACATACGGATGGTTGAATTCATGCACTTCTAGATATCGTTTTGGGAGTTTTTTGTATTTTGGAGAGTTTAAAAAAGTTCGTCACACACACACACACACACACACACACACACACACACACACACACACACACACACACACACACGCCCATCGATCACCAGCCATTCGACCAACCAACCTACAAGCCAGCATCACCTCCCCCTTCCCCCTCCTTCCCCTCCCTCCCTTTGTTAGCTTCTAAAGACCCCGTACGTAAAGTTCTCTCCCATATTCCTTCTTCCGTTCTTTCATTGTTCTCTTACCTCCATTCCTCCTATCCCTCCCTCTTCTATTTATTTATCTAACTTTACCGTACCTTACCTAACCTAACATTACCTGACCTAACCTAGCTTAACCCAATCTAACCTGACTCTTCCTTACCTTACCTAACCTTACCTAGCCTAACCAATCCATACCTCCTCTTACCTAATCTTACCTTACCTAAGTTAACCTAACCTTAGCTAACCTAACCTTTCCTAACCTTATCTAATCTTATCTAACCTTACCTTACCCAGCCTAACGTAGCCTAACCTAACCTCCTACATCTGTTTTTGGTGTCCCTGTTATCCTTTCTCCTTCATTTTAAGGGTGACCTCCTCCTCCTCCTCCTCCTCGTCCCCTACACACCGACCAATATTCCGTCCCTTCCTTCACACGTCTTCCTTTCCTTTAGTGTGTGTTCTCTCTTCTTCTTCTTCATTTTCTCGTGTTTTCCCTCTTTCTAACTTTATCACTCTCTTCTTTTCACCTCAAAATATCTATCTATCTCTTTTACATCGACTTTTCTTTTTCCTCTTTTTTTCCTTCACATTTTCCTCTTTTCCTTCGCACTATCCTGTTCTTTCTATCTCAAAACATCTATATTTTATCCTCTATCTTTTCCTCTTCCTCTTTTTTCCTTCGCTTTTCCTCTTTTTATCAATATTAACATCTGCATTTTTTTCCACATGTTCTACTTCATTTATTTATCTTCCTCTTTTCTCTTCCCATTTTCCTCTTTTCTCATCTTTATCACTCGTCTTTCTACCTCAAAACCACTATATTTTCTCCTTTATCTTTTCCTCTTCCTCTTTTTGCTGCACTTTTCATCTTTTTATCAATCTTAACATCTGCCTTTTTTTTTTTTTGCTTCTTCTATTTCATTCTTTTTCCTCCTCTTTTCTCTTCACTTTCTCCTCTCTTACAATCTTCTTCACTCTTCTTTCTACCTCAAAATAATTAATCATCTTTCTCTACTGCTTCATCTTTTCTTCTTCCTCTTCTTCTTCTTCCTCTCATTTTCATTTTTCCTAGTATCTCCTCCACCCCTTTCCTTCACTTCTTTTCACCTTCACACTCGTCTCCCTCCTCCTCCTCCTCCTCCTCCTCTTCCTCTTCTCCTCCTCATCCTCTTCGTTCCCAAGATTAGCTTTCGTCCAACTTCACATGCTATTCTCACGTTTCTCTCTCTTTATTTAAACATCAAGATATATGATAAGATAGAAGGGGCAGGGAGATTGTCTCCATGCTAAAGACTACCTCTATCTTGAGGTCGCTTATCTTAAAGCATTGCCACTAATGTTGTGGTGTGCTTGTACTCAGGCGGATGTGACTAGGGCGGGTAGGTGCGACACCAGGCATGAGCCGCCACCTTCACCTATTGGGTGTTCATTGCACCTGGCTCTGCGGCTTCTCGGGATTTCAAGGAGGAGTTCGTTAGCCACCGCCGCTCTCGTGGTGTGCTGGTTTCTCCTCCAAGGGACCCGTAGTGCCGCCAGGTGAGGTGTATGTTGGACCTGGGCCTTGTGCAGGACTGTGATGGCACCGACCCTTCTCCGGTGCCCGAGGCTGTCGAGCATACAGCGGGGGGCGTCCTGCTGGTGATGATCTGCCGGTGCCGCCACTGGTGTCCATGTGGTCGCTCCTGCTGAGGGCTGCTGGCATCGCGGATGAGTCGCTCTGCCCTCCTCTGCACTCTGCCCAGCAGCGAGAGGTAACATTGGGCACTGCTCATCCAGGAGAGAGGGGAGTATTCCATGACGGACCTTACCTGGGCTTTGTACAGCCTCAGGAGGTCGTCTGCGTCGAGCAGGTGCCGAACGCGACGCAGGAGTGTCACCCTCAGGGAGGCTCCGCGCGCCACACAGTCCAGGTGGCGATCGAAACTGAGTCTGGAGTCGACCTCCACCCCCAAGATGTTGATGGAGTCCTTGATGACCAGGGTGTCGTCCCCAAACTTCAGCCGTCCCTGCAGGAGTCTGGCGTCCTCCTCCGAACGCGATATGACCATGGCCTGGGTCTTCTCGGCAGCAAACTTGACTTGCCAACGTCGTCCCCAGGCCATGATGTCACCAAGATGGCGGTTGGTGGCTTCGATCAAGTTCGAGGTTTCCTCCCTGGTGTAGCTGTGGGACAGGGTGCAGTCGGCAGTGTAGGCTGAGGCGACTAGTAGGCCACGGAGCAGCTCGTCGAAGTATGCGTTCCAAAGGATCGGGCCCGGTACTGATCCTTGTGGAACGCTGGCAGTGACTGGGTAACTGCCTGACGTGCACCCGTTCACCACTACCCTCAGACTCCGGCCGTGCAGGTAGCTCGAAAATAGCTGCAGCAGTTGTCCTGTGATGCCGAGGTGTTCTAGCTTGGCCAGGAGGCCCCTCTGCCACACAAAGTCGAATGCCCCAGTAATATCTAGGGCAACAACAAGTGAGGGCCGACCGGAGTCCAGGGCGTCATGCCAAGACTTGCTGAGAAGAAAGAGGAGGTCTGATGCCGAGCGATCTCTCCTGAACCCGTGCTGGTGAGGAGACAATAGATGGTTCTCCTCCAGGTGGCGCGTCATCTGCTCAGCAATAATCCGCTCCAGGATCTTGCTAACAACTGACAGGAGCGAGATTGGGCGGTAGTAAGTTGGGTCTGTCCAGTCCTTCTTCTTGAAAACCGGTGTGACACGAGCTTCTTTCCAGAGGGTCGGCCAGGCCCCTGCGCTTAGGCACTGTCTGAATATACGTGTGAGGGGGTACGACAGCTCCCCTGTACAGTGCTTCAGCAGGAAAGGGCTGATGTCATCAGGGCCTAGGGCTTTCCTGATGTTGGTGTCTCGTAGGTGCTTGGCCACTGTGCTCGCTCTCTCTCTCTCTCTCTTTCCTCGCTTTCCTGGTTCTTTCTGTCTCTCTCTGTGTCTCTATATCTCTGTCTCTTTGTGTATTCTTTTCTCTCTCTGTATGTCTGTTTGTCTGTCTGTTTCTGTATCTGACTGTCTATCTTTTTCTCTGTTCTTATAGTTTCTTCTTCTTAATTTTCTTGTTCTTCTTTTTCTTGTTTTCTTTCTCCTTTGTCGTCATTATCAGGAGACTTATATATCTCTATCTGTCTATCTGTTTATTGCCCGTTGTCCCTCTGTGTTCTTTCTGTCTGTCTGTTTTTTCTGTCTCTCTTTCTCTTGTTGCTGTTGATATTATAGTTTTCTTCTTTATCATCTTGTTCTTCTTATTCTTCTTTCGCTCTCTTCAGCGTCATATAACTTGTCACCTCCTCCTCCTCCTTCTTCTTCCTCTTTCTCCTTCTCGTCTTCCTTTATTATATTTTTCTCTATCATCTTATTCATCTCGTTCTTCTTCCTCCTCTTTCTGTTTCAGCATCATAAGACTCGTCATCTCTTTCTCTTCCTCCTCCTTCTTCTCCTGTTCCTTCCTTCCTTTATTTCCCGTACAAAGACTTTCGTTTCTTTATTCCGACACACACACACACACACACACACACACACACACACACACACACACACACACACACACACACACACACACACATGCACTCACACACTCACTCAGTAATTCAAGCGATGGATTCCTGCACGCCGGTCTCCCCTCACCCCTCGCTCCTTTGTTTTCCCCTGTAAGTTTTCAAGCAGCACACCTCACCCTAGGTATATAACACGACCAGGGGATATTACTGGAACAGCGATACGGCGTATAACTCACTCTCTCCTGCAGCTTTCCTTCCCTATATCTCCTTCCTCTTCTGCCAGGGGACCCAGACCAGAGACCGCTTTGATGTGCTTTCTTCTTCTCCTTCCCAAACTTGTCACACGAGACGTCTTCTTCTTCCTGCGCCAGGGTCGTATCACCCGGTTTAGTCTTGATCTAGAGAAACGGCGGATACGTGGTCAAAGAGGAGAGAGAAAAGATGCTGCGTGAGATGGAGAGGTAAGATGGAAGGAAGCATCATGGGTTAGGGAACAGAATAAGGCTGGATATATTACGATTAAGACTAAGGAGTGGGCTTGGGCACGTCGTGTTATGGGTAGAAATGATGACAGACGGACAACCAAAGATGCTGCGTGAGATGGAGAGGTACGATGGAAGGAAGCATCATGGGTTAGGAGAACAGTATAAGGTTGGCGATGTTAAGATTAAGCTAAAAAGATGACTTACGGTGGTCGTTTCATGGGTAGAAATGATGACAGACGGACAACCAAAGATGCTGCGTGGGATGGAGTGGTAATGGAAGGAAGCGAGCGAGCGTCACGGGTTTTGAGACAGAATAAGGTTGGAGATGTTAAGATCGAGCGTAAGAAGTGGACTTGTGGAGGTCGTATTATGTGTAGAAATGATGACAGACGAATAACCGAGGATGCTGGGTAAGACGAAGAGATAGAAAAGAAGGAACAAATAAAGAAAAGAAAGAAGAACAGGAGGAAAGGAGGAGATAGAGAGAGGAAACAAGAGACAAAGACAGAGAGAAAGCAACAGAGAGAGAAAGGAAAAAAAAAAGAAAGAAGAAGAAGTAGTAGATGAAAGTCAAGTCATAGATAATTTGCCAGGACAGAATGGAGTACACTGAGAGGCGAAAGACAGGTAGATAATGTGAGTTAGTTAAATACATATAAAACTGAATCTGTATATCTTAGCTTGGGAGTGTTAGCGTAGCAGCCACACACTATTACATTTGTTCACGATCTTAGGCAAGGGAAAGTTTAATATATATAAGACTTACTGACACTCGTATGTTTTAAGCCCCAAATATTACCTAGAGAAAAGTTAGAAATGATGTTAATCGATAGTGTTTTGTTTGGAATAGTTAATCAGTGACCCATCGAACTTTTACTCTCCTGAACTAAAGAAAGTGAGAGTATGATGTAACTAATATTATAATAAGCTTAACGCCTCATTGAGATATTGCCAAAATAGGAAAAAGTGATGACTTATATCAGTGGTGCTCAACATTATTGGGTGGCAGGGCCACATTAGATGGGCAATGTGTGATAAGGGCCTCATATTTCCTGCAATGTGAATATGCATAGTAATTAATATACGTATTCTGCAGACTAATAATACTGATTATGTTGTGTATATATTGTAACCTTCCGGAAAGAGTCGTAATCAAAACACTTTTCACATAAATTGCAGGTCATGGGAAATGGGCAATTACAAAGTACAATAAAGTGAAGACCTATATACGAGCGACACCATTTAGCTGTTGGGCAGGGAGAGGGGAAACGTGGAGCGGCTGCTGTGTGCCGGGAGGGTGGGGAACTCAATTGGGTAGGGGTACAGGGGAGGTGGCGTGGAAGACGATGGGTAAGGGGAGAGGGCTAGGAGTGGATGGGCAACGGTGGGGAAGTCCCGGAAGGGAGCGGTTGGGTAGGAGAGGGGTAGGGAGCCAGAGACCAGGACTGATTGAGAGGATGAGTGGGGGGATGAGAGGGCAGGGACATGAGCGAAGGGAATAGCCAAGCAGGAGGGAGTTTCCCCCCCAAAAAAAACCTAGATTAGCCTGTTTTCAAGGGAAAATAGCCAAGGCGCCAAGGTCCCAGCTCAAAAGCCAAGATCTAGTAAAAAATGCCAAGGAGTGGCAACACGGGACTCACGTCAACAAAATCAGTGAGGCTAGCCAGCTTTCAGGCTGCCAGATGAGGAATAGCATTTTTATCATTATAATACTATAACGTCATAAAGTTCACTTATAATAAGATATTCAGTAATATCAATCATAATATAATTTATATTGCTACATGTCATTAAAATTAAATGTGAACTAATATTATACGTATTATGATAGGGATAAGTAGGTTATTTTTTTGGTTACTTGCCGAGGGCCGCATTAAACTTTATTGAGGGCCACATGCAGCCCTCAAACAGTGGGTTGAGCACCCCTGACCTCTATTATTGTGTATGCATTCCTTCACCACTCAACCATTAATAAAAGCAAACAGCATTATATGACTGACCTATATATCATGAAAGCCACACGAAATATTGTTAAAGAGAAGATGAAATTGTGACTGATCTTCAAAGTCTCGTCTAAATCTCCACCTTCCTATGACTTGTACTCTTTCTTACACGGGGGGAGGATCAAGACACCTGAACATAATCTTTTGGAATTCATTAATACTTCATTTTGGGAGTATTAGTTTCGTTTTCTTCCCGATTTTTTTATTTATTTTCCTCTACTGCTTCTGATATATGAAAAAAACAAAAAACAATTTCTTAGTCAACCATTAAACAAGTCCTTTGTTCAGGTAGTAAGGAGGAGTAGTTTTGCATTTTCTCTACGTGTTTTATTTTTTTGTTTTTTCTTGACTGCTTCTTCTGATATATAAACAAACACCCATTGGTGCCACTTTGTTTTTGTCATGAATCTACTTTGGTATGTGATCTACACTTTATATTGCGGTCTACGTGTCATGAATCTACTTTGGTATGCCATCTAAATGGTTGATGCATGGTCTAGATGGTCTAGACTCCGACTATAGAGGGTAATAGCGGTGGTAGAGAGGTAGTTGAGTCCCGGCTCAACAAGGTACAAGAACAAGAAAAACACGTGTCGTGATTACGAGAGAATGTCTGGTTAGAGTGTCGAAGCGCCGGTCCCGAACAAGGAAAACACTCGTCGTGGTTTCGAGAGAATGTCTGCTTAGAGTGTCGAAGCTCCGGTCCCGACTCAACAAGGTACATGTGGCAACAGCACACTTCATTCCGCCATAGACATCAATCTCGACAGCTTTGGTATGTTACCTGCAAGCTAGTTTGTTACATCATGGACTTCTTTGATAACTTCAATGGAGGTGTACTGCACATAACAGTTTTGCAGTTCTACGCAAGAAAAGAAATCCCAACACTCGAAAAAATTCATGAAGAAGTGAAGAACAACCTCTCATATCCTGGCAGCCGTGAAACACTGAGAAAAGTTTTGAAGAAAATCGGATTTCACCATGCAAAGGTTGATGGGCGAAAATTCCTCTTGGAAAATAATGATGTGCAATATGCACGAAGCAAGTTTTTAAGAGAAATAAGGAAACACTTAAGCTCAGACAAGAACATCGTATATTTGGACGAGTCGTGGGTTAACCAAAACTACACGGTTTCCAAATGTTGGGTGCACGAAGAAAATGCAGGACAGGCTATAGGAGTGAGGGTGCCGACTGGGAAGGGAGGCCGCTTGATCATTCTGCACGCTGGATCATAAGAACATAAGAACTCAGGAGTCTACAAGAGGCCGGTAGGCCTGTACTAGGCAGCTCCTTTGACCCTAAGCTCCCGTGTATCTAACCCCACCTAATATCGCTGTCCATGAATGTATCTAGTCTATTTTTGAATGTGACAATTGTATTGGCACTCACCACATGACTGCTAAGCCCATTCCACTCATCCACCACCCTGTTAGTAAACCAATTTTTGCCTATGTCCCTGTTGAATCTGAACTTATCCAGTTTAAACCCATTACTTGGTGTCCTACCCGGTTCTCTTACCAACAAAACCTTATGAATGTCTCCCTTATTAAAGCCCTTCATCCATTTATAAACCTCGATCATGTCTCCACGCACCCTTCGCCTTTCTAGAGAATGCAAGTTTAACTGTTTGAGTCTTCCCTCGTATGGCAAGTTTCTCAACCCCTGAATCATCTTAGTCATCCTCCTCTGCACCGATTCTAACATTTTGATATCCATTATATAGTAAGGTAACCAGAACTGAACCGCATAGTCAATATGAGGTCTAACTAATGCTAAATATAGTTTGAGGAAGACTTCGGGGCTTCTGTTGCTTACGCTCCTTGAAATAAATCCCAGTACCCTATTAGCTCGATGATTTGTTCCCGGGGGCCGCCCTTGTTTTCCAGGCAAAAAATGTCGGGGATTACCATGATCAGATGAATGCAGAAACATTTGAAAAGTGGTTCACACATCAACTCTTACCAAACATTCCTTCAGCGTTAGTAATTGTGATGGATAATGCATCTTATCACTCAAGGAAAATTCACAAGCCACCAACATCTGCAAACAACAAAGCTACGATACGAGAGTGGCTGGAGAAGAAGGGCGTAGCAGTGCTAGAAGTTATCCTCAAGACAGACCTTCTGCATCTTGTAAGTCAACACGTCTCTTCTGCCGACACAAACTACGTTGTCGACAAGATGGCTTCAGATCACGGACATAAGAGTAGTGCGCCTGCCACCATACCACTGTCACTACAACCCCAATGAGCTGGTTTGGGCTCAAGTTAAAGGCTACATCTAGAAAAAAAAAAAACATTCAAGACTGCCGACCTAAAACCACTCATAGAAGAATCAATACAAAATGTTACCAAGGAAATCTGGAAGAATGCTGTCCGGCACGCGGAAAAACTGCAGTCATAGGATGCAGAGAGAGATGTCGTGATTGACAACTTCATTGATTATTTCATCATCACTCTCACATCTTCTGATGAGCATTCATCCTAAGTCATCCAAGATGCAGTGAAGAGAGGAATAGGCCTATCGGGGATATATACCTCTTAAAAAAAACGCGCCATGACTTTTACCTCTCGGGTGGTGTGGAAATAAAGTCGGTTATATAATCTGTACAATACAATGGTAAGGACTAAAACCAAATTTATCGTATAAACCCACAATTTCTGTATTATAACCTAATAAATCAGGTTGAATAAACGCGAGAGAGAGAGAGAGAGAGAGAGAGAGAGAGAGAGAGAGAGAGAGAGAGAGAGAGAGAGAGAGAGAGAGAGAGAGAGAGAGAGAGAGAGAGAGAGAGAGAGAGAGAGGTAATCAAGGTGGGGATAAAACGTGGCACCGCTGTACTGCTGCTTACTCCCTAGAGGCCTACGTCACAGCCGCACGTTTGAGCTAGCCGGAGTATAACCTCCTAAATCCTCATTTATATTTCAGTCATTGACGCAGCCCTAAAGCGTGCACAATAATTCTACAACGAAATCAGCGACGAAACTAAAGCACAGGCATTTTAAGAAGACATGGACTTTTGGATGAAGAACAAAGTGTTTCACCGTGTCATCGATGTGGCGGAGAGGTGAAGGACGCTCGGAAAAAAGACGAAATGGCGAATTTATTCCGTTCTTCGTTGCAGAAACCGTGGATGTCAAACTTTTCGTTCCGTTCGCAGAGGTAATGTATTCATCCACTTCACAGATTTAAATAACAAACTAAATTGCAAGCTCTCTTTGTCAAATTTTAGAATTGATCTTTTATTTTATACAAGACCTCTCTTATGATCTGGTTCAAAGATTAACTGGTAGAGGTACCGAAGCAATATGCGACTGGTTCAACATGTGCAGAGAAGTTTGTACAGCGAATGTTTCAGTCCAACATCGTGGTCAAATGGCAGGGACTGAAGAAGAGCCTGTGCAAATTGATGAAGCACGCTTTGTAGGACAGCGAAAGCACAACAGAGTCCGAATGTTGCAAGGAGACCGGGCTCCAAATTCAACAGACGGTGAAGCTGAAGTGGACAGTAACCGTAACCATGGGAGACGTATTGATGGTGTTTGGTTTGAAGAGAGGCTCAGAGTGCCGATATTTTTACGTTCAAAGAAGAGACCGTGAGACACTTCAACCAATTATTCAGAGAGAAGTCGCTGAAGGCTCAATAATCCATTCCGACGACTGGCCAGCTTACTCTGATTTAAACCAAATCAATTGTCGTCATTTTTCCGTAAATCATCAGCAGTATTACGTCGATCCTAACAATGGGGCACATACACAAGGAACTGAAAGATCCTGGCTTGATGCGAAGACTCGGGTATTGAAAAACATGAGAGGCAGCAATCAAAGAACTTTTCAGTCGCACCTAAACTACTTCTGTTGGCGGATGATGAGAAAAGAAGCTCCTGACATACATTTAGCATTTTTAGCTGATGTATGTGATGTTTACCGATATAATATTTTTAATAAAAAAAAAATGTTTTTATTATGTTTCACCATGTAGATATCATTACAAAGTAAAATATCAACGGTGTAGATACTTTTCCTTGTAGATAACAAGCCAAAGTACGGTGTAGATATTTTTTCTTATAGATAACTAGCCAAAGTAGCACCCACCCATTTTTTTCAGTCATCCATTTAGTACCTTTTTTTTAAAGTAGTGAGAGGAAATTCAAGTTAAAGAAAATGGAATGAGGTTAGTCTGTAGGAGGTGCTTGATACGGGGTCTAAAATTTGCCTTGAAGGGGGGCTGGATTTTTTTTTTTACAACAAGGAGACAGATCAAGGGCACACACAAAAAAGTAAACAATAATAAAATAAAAGCCCGCTACTCGCTGCTCATAAAAAGAATCCAAAGAGGTGGCCGAAAGCTAGGTCAATTTCGGGAGGAGAGGTGTCCAGATACCCTTCTCTTGAAAGAGTTCAAGTCGTAGGCAGGAGGAAATACAGAAGAAGGAAGATTGTTCCAGAGTTTACCAGCGTGAGGGATGAAAGCGTGAAGATCCTGGTTAACTCTTGCATAAGGGGTTTGGACAGTATAGGGATGAGCATGAGTAGAAAGTCGCGTGCAGCGGGGCCGCGGGAGGGGGGGTGGCATGCAGTTAGCAAGTTCAAAAGAGCCGTCAGCGTGAAAATATCGATAGAAGATAGAAAGAGAGGCAACATGGCGCATAAATTAAGAGGTAGAAGACTATCAGTAAGAGGAGGAGAGCTGATGAGACGAAGAGACTTAGACTTCACTCTGTCCAAGAGAGCTGTGTGAGTGGAGCCCCCCACACGTGAGATGCATACTCCATATGAGGGCGGACAATGCCCCTGTATATGGATAGCAACTGCGCGGGGGAGAAGAAGTGGCGGAGACGATACAAAACCCCCAGCCTCGAGGAAGCTGATTTAGTGAGAGCCGAGAAGTGGAGTTTCCAGTTAAGATTTAGAGTTAAGGATAGACCGAGGATGTTTAGTGTTGAAGATGGTTACAGCTGAGTGTTGTCGAAGAATAGGGGATAGGTGTTTGGAAGATTGTGTCGAGTTGATAGGTGGAGAAATTGAGTTTTTGAGGCATTGAAGGACACGAGGTTCCTTTTACCCCAATCGGAAATGATAGTAAGGTCTGAGGTTAAGCGTTCTGCAGCTACCAGCTTGGAGTCATGTAATTCCTGTTGAGAGGGTCTTCTGTTGAAAGAAGCTGAATAATGCAGAGGGAGTCATCAGCGTATGCGTGGATAGGACAGTTTGTTATGGAAAGAAGATCATTGATGAATAACAGGAAGAGAGTGGGTGATAGGACAGAGCCCTGTGGAACACCACTGTTAATAGGTTTAGGAGAAGAACAGTGACCGTCTACCACGGCAGAGATAGAACGGCCGGAAATGAAACTGGAGATAAAGGAACAGAGAGAAGGAGAGAATCAGAAAGAGGGCAGTTTGGAAAGCAAAGAATTGTGCCAGACTCTATCGAAGGCCTTCGATATGTCTAGCGCAACTGAGAAGGTTTCACCGAAACGGCTAAGAGAGGATGACCAAGAATCAATTAGCAGAACAAGAAGATCGCCAGTAGAACGCCCCTTGCGGATGACGTGGTTATGGTGCGGTAATTTCAGCAGAGCAAGTTGTGACGCAGGCGGGGAGATAAGGGTATTGACGAGTGACGGAGTAAAAACAGCCTTGGAGGCTGCTTCTATCTGCCACAAAACTCAGTATTTTCTTGTGTTTGCCATTTATTTTGTTTCTGTTGTACATTTATACATCTTTTCTTTATTTTTCTTTTGAAATATATACTTATTCATGTCGGATGTTTACGTTTTGCACGGAGGCGTCCTTAGCAACGAGCCCGCCATAAAGAAGAAGAAGAAGAAGAAGATAATAATAGCCAGGATTTGCTAATACCTACACTCAAAGTTGACGAGGATAGCTGTTACTCTTAATAAATTGAAACTATTAACTTTGATAGTAACTTTAAGAGTAAAAGTTAATAGCTCGTGAGGATACGGGCCCAGGTGATCTATTTTGAGAAACATTCATTGACGACGTAGGCTCACGTGGCCGTAGCCTATTCATGTTATCCGTATAATATTTTCTGACCACAAATTCCAAATTTCTAAAAATTATGATTGATAGAGTTCATTTTCTGTTTATGTAATACTTTTTTTCTACAGCGTGTGTCATTTCTTGAATTCACGCAGGCTTGGGATTTGTGTCTTTCCATTCTTTACATATTTCCTCCCTGGTCACAAAACGCCAGAAAACGCTTCACATACGTACTTTATGTGGTGTAGGAAAGTCATTACTGACTCGGCTGATGCCCGGATAATTCAGTTAATCAGGTGGGTAAATAATGAAATAATGATTAAGAATAATTACTGCAAAACACGTTAGGTGAAGAATCATCAGCCAAGCCTAATCTATAGCAATAAGTGACCCAGGTTTTCTCATGAGTTTGGAAGTGCTCACCTTAGTTCTAAGTTTCACTAAACCCTTGCCAGAAAAGCTGCAGGGGTCACAACAAGAACTGATGGGTGCTCTTGGTAGTGTAGCTACACAGAGCTGCATAGATGCATTTCAGTTCTATCGTGATGGAAATAAGTTCAACCAACTTTTTGCCCAAGCTGAGGAAAGGTACGGAGATATCATCCAGAAGCCTTGAACAATCAGTGGTCATCATAAACATAATTAAGGCTAACCCTTCAACAGCAACTCCATCGGAGTACTATCGAAGAGCTATTTTTCTCCCATTTTCGGACACTGCTATAGCACAACTTAGGGAAAGGTTTGCATCTAAACACATTAGGAGTTTTTTGTTGGGAAATCTTGTTCCCTCTTTTTCAGTTGATAATGGCTTTGGTAAACTGAAGGAGTCAGTTGAATTTTATGGAAATTTCTTGATGGAGATGCAGATCTCGTTGCAGATGAATATCTACGGGGGCAGAGTTATTGGGAGCGTCGTGAATCTCATGAGAGGTCAAAGCAAGTTCTTGAGACATTAGCATGTACCAAAAAATTGGGCACACGTCCAAAATTTTCCACCCTATTGCAAATTTTTCAACCCGACCTGTTAGCACTTTCACCAATGAGCGATTATTAAGTGCCCTTAAATTGCTTAAAACGTACCTTAGGAACGCAGTGAGTGACAGTCGTTTAAATGGACTGGCCTTACTCTGTCCATTGTGACACAAATCTTGATCATGAAGTCCTTGATGAATTTGCACGTAAGAACAGACGCATAAATTTGAGGTAAACCAGTTACAATGTATTGTTGTTGACAGTAACGAATCTAATTCATCTAGTTAATTTTTATTTTATATTCATAAAATACCTGACCCAGTTTCCATGTATCTTATAAAAATATGTATTACAGCAGCAGCTTGTATAAACGAAGATTATACATGTTATATGAATATAACATTTTTTTCCTTGCCAGTATATTACTTTTTTATCAGAACATTTAGTTCTAGAGTAAGTAGTGTTGTTTCGAGGGTAAATTTTTGCAGTCCAAATTACAGAAATGAACAAGATTTCTCCCCTCTCCACACCCACCATACTTCCCTTCCCTTCTGCCGCCGCTGACTCTCATTCATCACCCCCCTCGCCCCTTTCCTCGACCTCTTCCCTCCTTCCGTCTCTTCCTGCTCTTCCTCGCATTCTCTCTCCTTGTCCTCCCCCACATCACCTCCCCCCTCCTCTGCTACCACTACCTCCCCCGCCTCCTCCTCCTCCCCCGCCTCCCTCCCTCTCCCCTCCTCCCCTGCCTCCCCCACCACCTCCGCCACCACCTCAGCCACCTCCTCCTCCCCCCTCCCCCTTCGACGTCATCCTCTTCCTCTCTCTCCTTCTTCCACTCATCGTCGTCCTCCTCCTCCTCCTCCTCCTCCTCCTCCTCCCCTCCTCCCCTGCCTCCCCACCACCTCCGCCACCACCTCAGCCACCTCCTCCTCCCCCTCCCCTTCGACGTCATCTCCTTCCTCTCTCTCCTTCTTCCACTCATCGTCCTCCTCCTCCTCTTCCTCCTCCTCCTCCTCCTCCTCCCCCTCCTCCTCCTCCTCTTCATCCTCCCACTCCCCTGCTGCCGCCCCTCCCTCTCCTCCTGTAGCGGCTTCCCTTCCGTCTACTGACAAAGTTAATAAGAGGAAAGTACTGGTGGTTGGGGACTCTCAAGTCAGGTTCATTGACAGGTACTTTTGTTCAAGGGATAAGGAAAATAGGCTTCGAGTGTGCTTTCCCGGGGCAGGCATCCAGCACGTATCTAACAGAATGGAGGAAATTTTAGCAGGGGAGGGGACACAGCTAATCGTCTTCTGCAGTTACGGTGGTAATGACATCAGTAAGGTGGGTAGCGAAGAGATATTTCGGCGCTTCAGGGAATCGTTTGCTAAAGTGAGGAACTTCGGGGGGGGTGCCGGCTGTTTGTGGGGTTTTGCCGAGAGGGAGAGGGATGGCTTTCCAGAGCCTTAGCAGTAAACAGCAGGCTGGCGGCCCACTGTAAGCGAAATGGTTGGCTTTTCCTTGACAATTGGGACCTCTTCTACAATAAAGCCACCTTGTATGCCAAGGATGGCGTGCATCTGTCACTCCAGGGGGTGGAGGTTCTCGCAGACTCCCTCGAGCGATCACTTAGCACCCTACATAATTTTTTAGAGTAGGCGAGGGGGGAGGGCCTGTCAATGCATAGCAGACTGGGACCAGGGGGCGCAGGAGAAATCGAAAGGATATAAGAAAGGATGGGCTAACGGCTTATTACACCAACAGTAGGAGTCTCAGGAACAAGATAGATCTACTGAGGGGGAAAGCATGTGTCGAGAAATTCGACATTATAGCTATCACGGAAACATGGGTGGATACTGCCAACAAAAACTTTGTGTCTGAGTATGAAATAGATGGTTACCAGATGTTTCACAAAGATAGAAAGGGAAGAAGGGGAGGGGGGGTGGCACTTTGTGTTAAAGACACATTTAAATGTTCCGCTAACAACTCTATTCAAACAAATGGCGACTCAGAATCAGTTTGGGTGGACGTCCACAAAGGGAAAGACAAACTAAGTCTAGGGGTTCTTTACAGGCCACCCAACCTCAGCAGGCAGGACACTGATATATTACTGCAAGAGGTAGGCAGGGCGAGCAGGAGCAAAAATGTCTGCATAATGGGGGATTTTAACTATAGGAATATAGATTGGGAAGGCGTGGTGGGTGATCTAGAGTCTGAGGATTTTCTGAAAGTAATACAAGATAATTTTCTCAAGCAGACAGTAACAGAGCCCACCAGGGGTAACAACATTCTGGACTTGGTCTTAACTAACACCGAGTATATGATCAGCGAGCTAGATGTTGAGGGAGAATTAGGTGGCAGTGATCACAAGGAAATTAGGTTTAAATTAGACTGGGCGGTGACCCATGAACTCAACCCTGTGTTGGTGCCCGACTTTAGAAGAGCTGATTATGAGGGGCTCAGAAGACACCTTGAGGAGGTAAATTGGGAAACCTTAGGGCTGGATGAGGGCCAGATCTCAGGGCTGGAACCGGAAAGACAGGGGAACCATGTAGAAATGACCTACAATAATTTAGTTAGAGAAATTGCAGAGGGTCAGAGACAGCTTATCCCTTACCAAGCACGTAGGAAGGAAAATAACGACCCCAAATGGATGACCCGCAGACTCAAGCATGAAATAGGCTTGAAGAGAGGAATTTATAGGAAAATAAAGAACGGAGAGATCCATCTCAGGGGTAGGTATGTTGAGCTCGTCAGGTCGGTGAAGAAGAACACCCGCCTAGCAAAAAGAAATTATGAGATTAGGGTAGCCAACGCGGCCAAGAGCGATCCCAAGGGCTTCTTTAAATTGTACAGGACGAAAACAAGGGACAGAATTGGACCGTTGAAAACAAACACGGGCGAGCTCGTTGAGAATGGAGAAGATATGAGTCAAATGATGAATGACTATTTCCTCTCAGTTTTCACGCAGGAAAATCTAACAACCATTCCGGAGAGAGTTCAGATATATGAGGGTGACGAGAACGACAAGTTGAGGGATGTGATCATCACTAGGCAAGTAGTCCAGGATGAGATTGGTAGGTTGAGGAAAAACAAATCGCCGGGCCCAGACGAAGTATTCCCAAGGGTTCTGAAAGAGTGCAAGGAAGTCCTTAGTGGCCCTCTTGCCGATATCTTTAAGATGTCGATAAATTCTGGGTATGTGCCCAATCAATGGAAAGTAGCTAATGTGACGCCGATTTTCAAAAAGGGAGACAAGTCAGCCACCTCAAACTATCGCCTAATTAGCTTAACATCAGTTGTAGGAAAGATTTTAGAGTCAATTATAGCCCGGTGCATTCGGGACCATCTAGAAAAGCATAATTTAATTCATGATTCACAACATGTGGTCACAAAGGGTAGGTCTTGCCTTACTAACCTGTTGTCCTTCTACACTAAAGTAATCGAGGCGGTTGACAGAGATGAAAACTATGACATATTATATCTAGATTTCAGTAAAGCGTTCGACAAAGTCCCTCATCACCGGCTATTACTAAAATTACAGGCTCACGGCGTAGATGGGAAAGTTTTGAACTGGATCAGGGCGTGGCTTAGTGGTAGGAAGCTGAGAGTGCAAATCAATGGTAGGAAATCTGAGTGAGGCAGTGTTACGAGTGGAGTCCCACAGGGGTCGGTGCTGGGTCCTCTGCTTTTTATTATTTACATCAATGACTTGGACACAGGAATTAGTAGCGATGTCAGTAAGTTCGCAGATGATACCAAGATCGGTAGAGTAATCCAATCAGACAGCGACGCTACCGTTCTCCAGGATGAGCTTGACAGACTATATAATTGGGCGAGGAAGTGGCAGATGGAATTCAATGTCAGGAAGTGTAGCATTTTGAGTGTAGGTAGGAATAACCCCTTACACAATTACTCCTTGAATGACACTCCTCTAAGCAGGTCTGGGCGTGAGAGAGACTTAGGAGTCCTAGTGAGCGCTGACCTCCGTCCTAGGGCTCAATGCATTCAGGCTAAAAATCGGGCAAACAGAGTACTAGGTTTCATCTCAAGGAGCGTGAGCAATAGGAGCGCTGAAGTCATCCTCAAACTTTACTTAGCACTAGTTCGACCTCATCTCGATTATGCAGTTCAGTTCTGGTCCTCCTATTATAGAATGGATATCAAGATGTTAGAATCTGTACGGAGGAGGATGACGAAGATGATTCAGGGGGTGAGAAACTTGCTTTATGAAGACAGGCTAAAGCAGTTAAACCTACACTCTCTAGAAAGGCGAAGGTTGCGAGGAGACTTGATCGAAGTTTATAAATGGATGAAGGGATTTAATAAAGGGGATGTCAATAAAATTTTGAGAGTGAAAGAGCCAGGTAGGACGCGTGGCAATGGTTTTAAGCTAGACAAATTCAGATTCCACAAAGACATAATTATACAAGAATTGGTTCACCAATAGAGTGGTGGACGAATGGAACAGGCTTGGGAGCCATGTTGTGGGTGCCAATACCATAGATACATTCAAGAAGAGGTTAGATAAAGCCATGGATGGTGAGGTAAGGTGGGGTTGAGTGTACAGGAGCTGCCTTGTATAGGCCAACCGGCCTCTTGCAGACTCCTTACGTTCTTATGTTCTTATGTTAAAAGTAATGTTTGCTCAAGTAACATAAAATTAGTACTTTTAAGATTATTTAAATCTCCCAGGTTTATGTTGTACTTATATGCTGCCAATAAACTTCTAAAATGTACAATGTATGTATATGTATGTACCAATACATGTATGTATAAAAAATAACAAATTTACCCTAGCGATCTGACCCGAATCCTCAAGCTGTATGGGATCCCTGCGCTTGTAATAACACTGGACCCAGAAAAATTATATATATATATATATATATATATATATATATATATATATATATATATATATATATATATATATATATATATATATATATATATATATATATATATATATATATATATATTGGCCCCCCCTTTTCAATTTTCTGGTACGCCAGTGTTTAACGTTATCTCAATGCCAGCACACTAGACGCATCACATTCCCCACACACATACAAGGCACACACACAGTGTTTAACGTTATCTCAATGCCAGCACACTAGACGCATCACATTCCCCACACACATACAAGGCACACACACTGACACACAAGGCCGCAGTGTGATGTAGGGAACAACACGACGACTGTAGCTGAGACACAAGGCGAGCTGATCACGCTGAGCACAGCGGCGAGGCGTCACCCTGAATTTGGAGTGTGCTGGAAATAGCGAGGCGGAGCTGTGCTGAGGGAGCAGGGAATGTAGCGTGTGGGAACACAACACTTCCTTTGTAACAGTGGCAGCATTTCACGGGCACGGCCCGTACTACTGAATAGGCTTTTCGCTAACACCCATGAAAAAAATAATATCCTCACCTTGATGGATAACAAAACAAGAAAGAAACACACGGAGGCAGGCGACGTCTGGCTCACTTCCTCTCTTTTTCTCTCTTCGTCTTTGTCCTTCATTCAGTCTCCTTCTCTTTTGCTCCGTCTCGTTCATGCCCGCACATGTTCTTCCTCTTCCAGCCCCAACAAACTTTCCTTTCCTGTTCCACTGCCAGTCACCGTCTCCTGTCTATTTTATCTAATACTTGCTCGAACATTCTTTCTCTCAGTTTCTTTCTATTCGTGTCTCTCCGTCCCTCCTTCATCTGTTAATATATTCCATTTATTCCTCGTCCTTTATCCGTCTGTATATTATCCCCGTTACTCCTTCACCCGTCTATATATTCCCTTCCCCCCCCATCTCTCTCTCTCTCTCTCTCTCTCTCTCTCTCTCTCTCTCTCTCTCTCTCTCTCTCTCTCTCTCTCTCTCTCTCTCTCTCTCTCTCTCTCAGTCCAGCAGTCAGTCAATCAGTCAGTCACTCAGTTAGTCAGTTAGCCAGTCAGTTAGATAGTTAACGACGGTCCAAATTTGTGGCTTCACCTTGTAGCAGCGACGGGCCAAAATTGTGCCATGATATAACCCCCCCTAAATAGATGATACATAATCTGATCACAAATGCTTGGATATATATTATGAAGTGGTTTGTGTGAGGTGTGATTTTTTCTTATTTTTCTCACTTGGAGGAACCATTAAGAAACATGATCCCCGCTGCTACCTACCGGGTTAACCATTCATTCATTCATTCAGTCAGTCCGTTTGCCATTCATTCATTTATTCATTCAGTCAGTCAGTCAGTCATTTAGTCAGTCAGGCATCCAATCACTTTTTTTACGTAGCCACAGAGTCAGTCAGTCAGTCAGTCAGTCAGCCAAATCAGTCATTCAATTATACATTAGTTAGTCCGGCAGTCAGACAGTTACGTAGGTAGTCAGACTGCTAGTCAGTCAGTCAGTCAGTCAGTCATTTAGTCAGTCAAGCAATCAGTCAGTTATTTTCGTAGCCACACAGCCAGCGAGTCAGTAAGTCAGTCAGCCACTTACATCAGCATGGTCAGCTAGTCAAGATAAGTCAGTCAGTCAGTCAAGGCATTCAATCAGCCATTCTTAAAGTAAATCAGTCACTCTAGCAGGGAGCGCCATCAAATCCCGGAGTCTGCCTTACAAAAATCCCGTTTTCTATCGTGTGCCGGGGTGGGGCTAAGGCCAGCGTGACCTTGAGGGCGGCGCAGGGATGAATGATGGGCCTTTAAACTCTACCATGCATGCGGGACCCGAGCCAGTCGCGGCGCCCTGAATCACGCGTCGCCGGCTACTTCGGGGGTCATGTTGGTAAACCTTTCGGCGTCCAGGCACACACACTGGGCAAGGCTGTCGTGGAGTGGTGGGCGCGTCCAGGGGTAGTTTACGGCCCTGGCGGTAGTCTGACGAAGCCTCTGTGGTGGGATCTTGAAAATACTCCTGAAAACTTTGTAAACGTTTGTTGTGAGGTGGAAAGCGTTAAGAATACGAGACTCAGGTCGGCATTGTCAGACGCTTCCGCCTCTCACATCAACTTTTTCAAGGCCCAAAGAGGACATTAATCGGGCTCTAATGAGTGTTCGTTTAGGCTGATAAAACAAAAGAAGGGTCAGACTACCACCAGGGTCATGAAACTACCCCGGGAAATGCCCACAACTCCCACGGAAGCCTTGGCAAACGTGTGCGTGCTTGGGCGACGAAATGTTGACCCCGAATTCTTGAACGTATCAGCCCCCATGGCGACTATTTCCCAAGGCCGCAGGGAAGATGAGCTGGATGATCATGCGCGATTTTCCCGATCAAGATGCGTAAGTCATGAGCAAGTCTGAGGGCCTTATTTTTAACAGTATCCGGCTGCCATTACTACTTCCAGAGAGAGGATTAACCGGGCTTTCATGGGTGGTTTTCCAGTTCAGGGTGCAGCAGAGGTCGTGTAAACCTATCACCAGCATCACAAAACAGTCCACGGAAAGCCCAGCAACTTGTAAGTACGAGAGGCTTATCAAACAAGAGAACTGAGGGGCCAGACGCTTGAAATAGACACTTAAGCGGATAGAGTGATTAGCAAGACTGGTTTCTACTCTCCGAAATGTGTAAATACATCTATACTGCAGGGAAATGGGTAGGCATAGAGATTAGAGCACACAATGACACACACACACACACACACACACACACACACACACACACACACCGTCAGCTGTAAACAGACACACACACAGTGCTGCAGGGATGGGTCAGTAAGGCTGCACGGCACGTATTCTTAACGCATCGGCGCCTCGGCTCGCCTGTTTAAAAGCCTCTCGTAGAAGTTTCAGGGTTTTCACGGACTGTCTCGTGATCCCGGTGACAGTCATACACGACCTCTGCACCCTCAACGGGACACCCCCGTGAAAACCCAGTTAATCTTCTCTGTGGGCTTGGAAAATAGTCCTAATCTGAGCCGAGACGTTTAGGAATATGGAACGAACTCACTTCAACCTCGTTTACAGTCTCTCTGTAGATTAGGTAACGCACACACCAGCGGCTTTGAAACAGGCGTAAAAGTAGCTACGTATAGTGATTGTAAGGCTGGTTTATATGTCTATAATGCTCTCTCTCTCTCTCTCTCTCTCTCTCTCTCTCTCTCTCTCTCTCTCTCTCTCTCTCTCTCTCTCTCTCTCTCTCTCTCTCTCTCTCTCTCTCTCTCTCTCTCTCTCTCTCTCTCTCTCTCTCTCTCTCTCTCTCTCACACCTCCACGCTGGGCTTAGTGAACGTAAGGAGGAACGGCTTGCAATTTTCCTTCCTAAGTCTGTCAATGGCGAGCGCGAGATATTCATTCACTTCCTCTGTTGTGTTCTTGCCGCTTTGGGAGTGGCTGAGACCCAACCTGCGAAGGGGAAGGTGAAGTATTGCATGGGAGGGCGAGGCTGTCATCGGGGAGCTCCGGGCTAAGGATACACGGGCACCTGATAGAAAGGGGGAAGGTGAAGTATTGCATGGGAGGGCGAGGCCGTCATCGGGGAGCTCCGGGCTAAGGACACACGGGCACTTGCTTAAGCAAGAACAATAACTTGTAACATATATATTTATGTTGCAACTTGGGGGAAAGACAATGAAAGCGACGGACAATGAGGAAAGAAACACTCGTCATTGTCCGTCTGTTTACCTGTCTGTTTTTTTTTTACCAAAATACCTCAAAATCTGATGAATATATTTACCAGTTCCACATGGGTGGACATCCCAAACATTTACACAGCTCCCTCCACACACACGTGACGGCCGTGCTGCGTGCGCCAAGTGCCGGAGGCGGTGACAGTGAAAACGTGTAAGAAAGTATTAAGGGTTATGATTATTTTCCAGTTATCATTCCTCCATTTTTCGCACTTCTTGAAAAAAAAAAAGAAACGTCAATCAGAAATAGAAAAAAAGAGTCTGGATAGAAACTGTAAAACTGAATCTGTTGTTTGCTCAGCACGTAAAGGAAAATTGAGCTGCTTCTCCGTCACAGATTTACGTAGAAAGTTAATTAGTACGTACCACGCACACAAACACACACACACAATAAAACTTCCTTTGTGTGTGTGTGTGTGTGTGTGTGTGTGTGTGTGTGTGTGTGTGTGTGTGTGTGCTTTCCTCATCACATCTGATAATGAAGACGTTGAGGATTGTTTCGACACAGCCACTCAGCGCGGCCGGTCGGCTTAGAGAGAAAGGCGGCGACTCTCTCCTCACTCTTCATAAATAAAAGCGGATCAGCAAAGTAGCTTCTCCCGCGACGCCACCGATGAACAACTCTGTGGGGGGTCCTACCTGCCCGCCGCGCCCCGCCAAGCTCCCACCTCGCCCGCCGCGCCCCCGCCCCCCACACCCCGCTCCATCCGTCCCATCGCGGTGGTCAGAAGGGCAAAGGGACTGAAAGGAGTGTTATGTAAACCTTTCCCATTTTTTTTCATAAAGACAGGTGTGCTAGGATAATGTGTGCCGGAAAAAAGGTCTGTCAAAGATAAATCCGTGGAACTCAGTATTCAAGTATTATTCATTGGTGAAAGTTGTTAGTGACAGACTGACAGGCATCTGGGCATACAGACAGACGAGCAACGGACAGATACACACAACTAGAGACAAAGACATGAAAGAACACACACACACACACACACACACACACACACACACACACACACACACACACACACACACACACACACACACACACACACACACACTGTACCCTCAAAGTTATCCGGAAACACACTTTTTATCTGAATACATGATAGTGTTTGCCTCGCCAAAAAGAAAAGAAATGCGGCTGATCTTTCTGAAATTACAGGCAGGTGTCTTATTTACGGTCGTCGTCGAGAAGGGCCTCTGCGTGTGCGTGACGGCAGGAGGCGCCACGGGGGGGCAAGATTATTGGGGAATGTACAGATGTGACCTTTTTTGTGCAGTGACGGTTTATTTTTGTCACATTTGGTTAATTTTCCCTCGTTCATCACTTCATTATTTTTTGCTCGAAGATGGAGTTTTCAAGCCTTTGCTGTGTCTGGCCTTTCCCGAGACAGTCTTGTATGGAGGAAATTTCTCTTGGTGGTTGCAATGGTGTTGTCATGCAGATAATCACACATACACGCTCTAACAAGCGCGCACACATGCACGCACACACACACACACACACACACACACACACACACACACACACACACACTCTCTCTCTCTCTCTCTCTCTCTCTCTCTCTCTCTCTCTCTCTCTCTCTCTCTCTCTCTCTCTCTCTCTCTCTCTCTCTCTCTCTCTCTCTCTCTCTCTCTCTCTCTCTCTCTCTCTCTCAAAAGAAGCTGACAATTTTAAACCCCCGGTTGACCAGGCGTTTCAAACTAAGTATTTACGGAGAAACTACTCACTGCCCGTAGCTCTTGGACGCTTCTTCACACACAGCCTTCTCCAAGGTATGCGATAAATACATTACTGCGAGAAATGTTTTCACCGTAACTCGTGTGGCTTTCCTTCATTCCTTGATTGCGGGGGAAAGTTCAGGAAAGTATAGAATTATGTAACCATCATCGTCACAGCTCGCCGCCCTTTCCTCTCCCCGCTGAAAGCTTGAGAAATGTGTGGTCGCCTCATCCCAAACGCCAAATAAAATAACGCCAACTTTTTGAAGCCTTCCTTTAGTAGGCGCCAGACGTAAAGAATTCGACGGGAAGTGTCGACTGGATTCGGCGGTCAGTAAGGAATTCTAAGGATTATTTATATTTTTTCTTACCGGTGAAGAGGTATGGATTAAGTCGGGAGGTTGCAACTCCCGGGGATCTGCTTAATAAAATCAACCTTTCATTGAGGGAAGTCGACCTCGGTAGGTAGATAAGGTTAAGCTGACAGTAAGGTTGTGGCTTAATGTCATACTTCTCGGTGTGCCGCGGATTATAGGCGAGATAAGTGGAGGAATCACCCACGGCCGCCTCCTGCCTCCTTGCTCGTCGAATGATCAAGGGGCTGGAACCTCTAAGGCGATGGCAGATGTATTGTTAGACTTAGAAAAGAGTCAGAGTTCAGTGCGAACCTTGTGTAACCTGTTGATGAGAGGGGAAAGGGGTCTGAAGGAAGGAAGGACGAATTGATAAAACTAGAGAGTGGAATTTGAATGGAATAAACTTACATGACTCAGCACTGGAAACTTCATTGGTTAAATATGATGAAGTTTTCGTAAGTGCTAGTGAGACCGTTAATTACTGCTTGGTGGAATTTCACGGTCGGGAGGTGAGGTTGGCTCGCCCTACAAGTAACGCTGAAATAATGAGTTTCTTTGAAGTCGGCCGCACACCGGAGCAGTTTGTTCACGAACTGCATAATAATATGTAAACTTTTCCCCAGTAAAAATGATGAGTTACCTTTTGTGTTGTAATATTAACTTAAACGCACATGGGTGGTTTTCATCCCCCCCCCTAAGCATTCTTCTCTGTTTTCCCGGTATTTTGTCTCTATAGACCTACTTGGTACTTTGGGAGACCACTAATAAATAAACACTTATAAGCATCTAACAGATAATTCTTTCCGTTGCAGGAGCCAAGATGGCGGCGAGCCCTTGCCGTGGTGCAGGGCGTGGCGTCCAAGGGGTACTGGCTGCTCCTGCTGCTTCTCTTGCTGCTGCTGCCGCCACCACAGGCCGCCGCCGCCGGGCCCCCCGCGGAGAGCCAAGGTGAGTCTCCGCCCGTCACGCCAGAGGAGGTGCCGGCCGTGGAAGTCTTGGGGCAGGAGGAGTATAGTTACAATACCAGCAGCGTCCAGGGCGACTCTCCGCTCCTGCCTGACGACGCCGACGATTTCCTTCCGCCCATCATATCAACGGAGGCGCCCTTGGAGAACCCGAGTCCGCCAGGTGAGGTGCGGCTGCCTGGCCCGCCCGCTGCTGCCTGCTGTCTCGCCGCACGGCCTCCACTAACACCTAACTCGGGCGGCGCTGGGGATGCGGGTGGTGGTTGTATTAATGGTTGTTGTTGTTGTTGTTGTTGTTTGTGGTGGTGGTGGTGGTGTAGGTGGTACTATATAGTGCTGGTAATGGTATTGTTGTTGGTACTAATATTGGTAATGATATTCCTGTTGATATCAGTGGTGTTGATGGTGATAAGATTAATATTGTCATTGGTATTGGAATTTTACGGTTTATGGAGGTAGTGATGATAGTGATGGTGGAAGTATTTTGTGTGATAGTTGTTGGTGGTGGTCATGTTGCCGCTACTGCTTGTGGTGGGGGCGGGTGACAGGGCTGTTGCTAAACTATAAAGGAATAGATAAAATATTCTTAATTCTTTTGAATGGCAACTATTCGCAAATAAATCTTGATAAGTAAGAAAAAATAACCGTGTTCAAGTTTTATTTCATGCACAATGCGTGGATAACATGCCTTGGGTTCTTTATACATTAGTTATTTCCCAGTGTGTCGCGTAGGTACTCTTTCCCTCCATATCTGTTCCCTTTATCCCGTGTCCGTCCATTGCGATTTCTTAATTTTAGTTGCCTTTCTGCCTACTACACCCCTGGATTGTTACTAATGAGACCAGAAGACATCCAATTCCTACTTGCTCTATTATTATTATTATTATTATTACTATTATCATCATCATCGTATATAGTAGTAGTATTTCAAGTATGCCTATGCCTCTCCATATTGTACTCAGTCTTTCACCGCTAAATACAAAGTTCTCATTTACTACTCAACGGCAGATTTTATAGTTTTTCACCTTCTTTGAATTCCACATATAGTACTTTACACCCAATTACTTTTTTTGCTTTGCACATTTGCGTCAAATTATTACTAACAGTGGACATCAGATTGTTGGATCATTATTACAGTAAATATGAGATATATGGATAATTTTTAGAGGTGTTCATCATCAAGTAAAGTGCTTCGTGGAAAGTTGATATCATAGGAATAAGGTCTGGAAACACGTAGTTGGAACTTGGAGTATGGGCGTTGTGCTGAGTTTTTCCGTGGCTATGGTCTATAGTCTACAGGAACTGTCAAAGGGAAATCAAGAATGAGCTCGGGAGGCAGCATGAGCCACGAATAGATGGCGTCACTATAAACACTTGCCTGCGCCACGGTGGGCCCCCAAAGAAAGCCTACCGGCACCATAGGCCAAGATGTAAAAAAATATATAAATAAAGGTAGTAGCAATAGTAGTAGTAGTAGTAGTAGTAGTAGTAGTAGCAGTAGTAGTAGTAGTAGCAGTAGTAGTAGTAGTAGTAGTAGCAGTAGTAGTAGTAGTAGTAGTAGTTTTCTTGTACTGTTTTCCAATGTATTTAAAAAGGTGTAATGTACAATATGACCGTAACTGGTGAGTAAAGGAACGCGTGCCGTAAAAAGGGTTGCCCTTAACGTCTAAATTTGCATTCCCTGGAAAGTCGGACGATGCGAGCAGACTTCATTAAAGTTTATAGATGGGTGACGGCCTTTGATGAGGGTCTGCTCGTAAAAGGGCATGCACTCTTAGCCATGGGTCGTTAGATCAATATAGATTTGTTAAACATGCAGGCAGGAATTGGTTTGCTAATAGAATGGTAGTCGAATGGAAGAGGCTTGGCAGTCGTGCATGTGGTGAATTTCACTGTGATAGGCACACTATTATTAATAGGTAAGGTAAATTCATTAATAGGATAATAGTTTTATTGTAAAGGTTTTCATTGATAAGATAAGAAATACAGCTGGAGCTCCTCCCCTGAAGGTGTAATAAGAGCGACGGTCACTGAAGGGTGTCTCGCTCCCCGGGAGTGTGGCTCACGATGTGGCTCGCGCCTGCGCCGGGGGTCACTGGTGAGTGTGTTACCAGGCTGCTTAGTGAAGCATGACAATTTACACAACGACAGCACAGATGGCCGTGACGTCCAGGAAGGCATCAGTCTCTACGGACCAGTCATCACTGGTCATCATCTCGAAGGCTGCCCATGCATCATCAGCCTCTTCGGTGATGGCGGCCACCAATTCGGCGGATGGGCATGGATCATCAGCCTCCACGGACCAGTCATCACGGGTCATTGCTTCAAAGGCTGCCCATGAATCATCAGCCTCGACCATAGCAGCGGAAGTCACCAAGTCTGGAGCTGCCCATGAATCATCAGCCTCCACGGACCAGTCATCACGGGTCATTGCTTCAAAGGCTGCCCATGAATCATCAGCCTCGACCATAGCAGCGGAGGTCACCAAGTCTGGGGCTGCCCATGAAACATCAGCCTCCACGGACCAGTCATCACGGGTTGTCACTTCAAAGGCTGCCCATGAATCATCAGCCTCGACCATAGCAGCGGAGGTCACCAAGTCTGGGGCTGCCCATGAAACATCAGCCTCCACGGACCAGTCATCATGGGTTGTCACTTCAAAGGCTGCCCATGCATCAGCCTCGATCATAGCAGCGGAGGTCACCAAGTCTGGGGCTGCCCATGAAACATCAGCCTCCACGGACCAGTCATCATGGGTCGTCACTTCAAAGGCTGCCCATGCATCAGCCTCATCGGTCCTGGCCACTCCGTCAGTGGCCGCACGCGGTGCAGGGCTCACCGCCCGGACGGGCTCGCCACCCCGCCTCCCGTGGCACCGGAGGCTGGTGAAGACGGCCCGTCATCACACCAGAGAGAGAAGTGGAGGCCGCTGATGTTGTCCAGCAGCCAGGCCAGCGGCATGGAAGAGGTGAAGACTGGCTTCCTAAGCGAGGCACATTGCACCCTGACGGCCGCGTTGCCGTCTTTCTTGCACAGCTTCGCCAAGGGCACACGCAGCTCACCCTCGGCGTGGCAGCCTTGAATCCCTGCGACGCAAGACCAGCCTTCCACGGGGAGCTTGACGGAGGCGACCGTACGCCTCCTCTTCAGGCAGCAGGTGGAGTCCTTGCACGAGAGCTTGATGGAGTCCACCAGGGAGGAGCCTCGCTCCAGGGTTACCCACGTTGAATTTCTGTCGAGATGCAGAGTTTCCCATCGTTGCTTCGATGTGATATAAAAAATATCCGTATATCGAGGAAATCGGTGTTAGGTAATAAAGGAGGTGCTATGTCCATGAAGACCGACTGGCCTCCAGCAAATTCTTTCTGCTGTAATCTTGCCTAGTCGGCTAAGTAGTGCAGTTCACGCGTCGGATGGCGGGTGACAGGGCTGCAGCAACACGCTTCTTCATGTTGTTTAATAATAATTAACAAAATAAAGGAAAATTCAAATTGTCTAGTGAGAGAGAGAGAGAGAGAGAGAGAGAGAGAGGAGAGAGAGAGAGAGAGAGGAGAGAGAGAGAGAGAGAGAGAGAGGAGAGAGAGAGAGAGAGGAGAGAGAGAGAGAGAGAAAAGAAAGGACCCACAGTAACAAATAAAAGTAAGGAGACCGCAGTGCAAGTGGGAATAGGGATTATCGGTAGGTGGCAAAACGACCATCTCAGGGCGCCTCCAAGCACACACACACACACACACACACACACACACACACACACACACACACACACACACAGCCACATCTATGTGGTGGAGACTAGTCGTGATGAGGATAGTAGGTGTTTGGTGGTGGTGGTGGTGGTGGTGGTATACTTCGGGAAAGGTCGTAAATTGCTGAACAGGTTTCCCCAAGGACGAAGGAGGATTTGCCGGTTTAATGGCACAAACTTAGGGATACTTTGGCTATTAGAGGAGCGTTGAGGTGCTTTTCGTCAGGCTGCTCGTGTTCCCCTTATATTGAAATGAAAATACAATAGATAATGATGCTAGGAAAAACAAGTATCGTCCAAGGTAACGTAAAGAATAGTTTGTTTGTTTTGTATCTTGAGTATGAGTAGTGAAAGGACTGGTGTTGAGTGAGCGATATTCCGGAGCTAAAGATTAGAAGTACAGTAGATGAGGAAGCCAGAAAAACAAGAATCGTCAAAGGTAATATAAGGAATAGTTTGTCTCTTCAATCTTAAACGAGGAGTGCAAGGACTGGTGTTGATTTGCGCGATACTTCGGCGCTGAAGATTAAAAGCTTAGTCTATGATGACGGTAAGTAGATAAGGATCATCCACAGCAACAATGAATTCAGTTTGTTATCATTTTTTTTTACAGCAGAGGAGTCAGTTCAAGGGCATAAAAAAAGTAAACAAATGTGAAAAAAAGCCTGCTACTCACTGCCCGCTACTCACTACTACTATACTGTGATTGAAGAATGCTAGGACTGGTGTTGACTGGTGTGAAGTGCGTCGAAGCGTGGTAATTTAGGGTTACGTGGAGGGCAAATTTGAGTACCTGTTTTAGTTTCCCTGTAACACTCATCACTAATTTTCCTGATTTAACTTGTTGCTGATGACGAAATTGAGGAGTCTTACCTAATTAAGCATGAAATCGCATTAAAAATCTCCCGGTGAAGTGGCAACCTGTCGTCAAGCATGAGGCTCATATTACGCTAGTACAGTGTTCCCGACTAATCAAGCAAACAGGTAAGTAGCTTGAGCATAAATCTATTAAGAACGTCATGTAAATATTTGGGAAGCGGCAACAAAAACTAGCCGCAAGGGTGCTCAAGAGGAGGGCGGGGAGGGAGAGTGGTATGGGTGGTAAGAGAGGTAGAGTGGCTCCGAAACCCGGCAAGAACCCCAACTGAAAATGTATGTCCCGTTTACTGATGCTCCCCCACAAGGCCGGCTGCCGCACCTGAGTTATGGAACAATAATATCTGCGTCCACTCAATCACATCACACACCTGGGCTCGACAAAAAAGCTCAGTTTCTGATACGACTATAATGACCAGATTTCTCTTTTCTACGAACCCCACAACAGACCCCTCAGCAACACTCACTGGAATGGTAAATATGTCCCCTGCTGCGATTCATTGCGGGAGGATGTCGACGAAAGTATATCCAAGATGGCTAACCTCACTGCATTGCGCTAAATACTCCATCATGTGCGAATATTGCTTTCAGTTACCTTGCATTTTATCAGTAAAGTAAATTAAGCATGGCAAGCTGAGAGCAGGACCCCGCGGCTTAACGGATCCATGGTTAGTGAACAATGTGAACGCGTCGAAACAGCAAGCAACGGCTACTGCTGTGTCACACTTTCATCTTATAAGCAGGGATTCATGATTCATGATTCATGGCAGCACTGAAGGCAGGTGTTGCGGAATGGAAACTGGGTCATTTGGACTCTGGTGATTGGTTGCAGCTCTGCCGTGCAGCTTATTCGGACGCCTTCCACCGTTTACCATTTATTAGTAAGCTACAGTGAAAAGCCATACTTCCGTTGTGAAGTGGTTAGCACGCATAACTACTAATCCTCGGTCCTGGTTTCGAATCCCGGCCCGGGGAATTGGTGCTCAGTCCACCCAGCTGTCCATCCTCACATTCTGACCGGTCGATAAATGGATATCTTGGAACTCCTGAGGGAAAGTCTGTGATAACTTAGATGTCACTCTTGCCTTGTGTCCCAGGTTAATGAGTTGAGATGGTTGTGTTTGTGGTAGGGGTTGGTGTAGGGGTGCTGGCTGAGGTGCTTGTGGTAGGGGTTGGTGTAGTGATGATGGTGTTGATGTTTGTGGTCAGGGTTGGTGTAGCAGTGATGGTGGTGGAGGTGTTGTGGTAGGGACGGTGTAGCAGTGATGGTGGTGGAGGTGTTGTGGTAGTTCCGGACGGTGTAGCAGTGATGGTGGTGGAGGTGTTGTGGTAGGGACGGTGTAGCAGTGATGGTGGTGGAGGTGTTGTGGTAGGGACGGTGTAGCAGTGATGGTGGTGGAGGTGTTGTGGTAGGGACGGTGTAGCAGTGATGGTGGTGGAGGTGTTGTGGTAGGGCCGGATGGTGTAGCAGTGATGGTGGTGGAGGTGTTGTGGTAGGGACGGTGTAGCAGTGATGGTGGTGGAGGTGTTGTGGTAGGGACGGTGTAGCAGTGATGGTGGTGGAGGTGTTGTGGTAGGGACGGTGTAGCAGTGATGGTGGTGGAGGTGTTGTGGTAGGGACGGTGTAGCAGTGATGGTGGTGGAGGTGTTGTGGTAGGGACGGTGTAGCAGTGATGGTGGTGGAGGTGTTGTGGTAGGGACGGTGTAGCAGTGATGGTGGTGGAGGTGTTGTGGTAGGGACGGTGTAGCAGTGATGGTGGTGGAGGTGTTGTGGTAGGGACGGTGTAGCAGTGATGGTGGTGGAGGTGTTGTGGTAGGGACGGTGTAGCAGTGATGGTGGTGGAGGTGTTGTGGTAGGGATGGTGTAGCAGTGATGGTGGTGGAGGTGTTGTGGTAGGGACGGTGTAGCAGTGATGGTGGTGGAGGTGTTGTGGTAGGGCCGGATGGTGTAGCAGTGATGGTGGTGGAGGTGTTGTGGTAGGGACGGTGTAGCAGTGATGGTGGTGGAGGTGTTGTGGTAGGGACGGTGTAGCAGTGATGGTGGTGGAGGTGTTGTGGTAGGGCCGGATGGTGTAGCAGTGATGGTGGTGGAGGTGTTGTGGTAGGGACGGTGTAGCAGTGATGGTGGTGGAGGTGTTGTGGTAGGGACGGTGTAGCAGTGATGGTGGTGGAGGTGTTGTGGTAGGGCCGGATGGTGTAGCAGTGATGGTGGTGGAGGTGTTGTGGTAGGGACGGTGTAGCAGTGATGGTGGTGGAGGTGTTGTGGTAGGGACGGTGTAGCAGTGATGGTGGTGGAGGTGTTGTGGTAGGGATGGTGTAGCAGTGATGGTGGTGGAGGTGTTGTGGTAGGGACGGTGTAGCAGTGATGGTGGTGGAGGTGTTGTGGTAGGGCCGGATGGTGTAGCAGTGATGGTGGTGGAGGTGTTGTGGTAGGGATGGTGTAGCAGTGATGGTGGTGGAGGTGTTGTGGTAGGGATGGTGTAGCAGTGATGGTGGTGGAGGTGTTGTGGTAGGGATGGTGTAGCAGTGATGGTGGTGGAGGTGTTGTGGTAGGGACGGTGTAGCAGTGATGGTGGTGGAGGTGTTGTGGTAGGGCGGATGGTGTAGCAGTGATGGTGGTGGAGGTGTTGTGGTAGGGACGGTGTAGCAGTGATGGTGGTGGAGGTGTTGTGGTAGGGACGGTGTAGCAGTGATGGTGGTGGAGGTGTTGTGGTAGGGATGGTGTAGCAGTGATGGTGGTGGAGGTGTTGTGGTAGGGACGGTGTAGCAGTGATGGTGGTGGAGGTGTTGTGGTAGGGCCGGATGGTGTAGCAGTGATGGTGGTGGAGGTGTTGTGGTAGGGACGGTGTAGCAGTGATGGTGGTGGAGGTGTTGTGGTAGGGACGGTGTAGCAGTGATGGTGGTGGAGGTGTTGTGGTAGGGACGGTGTAGCAGTGATGGTGGTGGAGGTGTTGTGGTAGGGACAGTGGTGGAGGTGTTGTGGTAGGGACGGTGTAGCAGTGATGGTGGTGGAGGTGTTGTGGTAGGGCCGGATGGTGTAGCAGTGATGGTGGTGGAGGTGTTGTGGTAGGGACGGTGTAGCAGTGATGGTGGTGGAGGTGTTGTGGTAGGGCCGGATGGTGTAGCAGTGATGGTGGTGGAGGTGTTGTGGTAGGGACGGTGTAGCAGTGATGGTGGTGGAGGTGTTGTGGTAGGGCCGGATGGTGTAGCAGTGATGGTGGTGGAGGTGTTGTGGTAGGGACGGTGTAGCAGTGATGGTGGTGGAGGTGTTGTGGTAGGGATGGTGTAGCAGTGATGGTGGTGGAGGTGTTGTGGTAGGGACGGTGTAGCAGTTATGGTGGTGGAGGTGTTGTGGTAGGGAGGGTGTAGCAGTGATGGTGGTGGAGGTGTTGTGGTAGGGACGGTGTAGCAGTTATGGTGGTGGAGGTGTTGTGGTAGGGCCGGATGGTGTAGCAGTGATGGTGGTGGAGGTGTTGTGGTAGGGACGGTGTAGCAGTTATGGTGGTGGAGGTGTTGTGGTAGGGAGGGTGTAACAGTTATGGTGGTGGAGGTGTTGTGGTAGGGACGGTGTAGCAGTTATGGTGGTGGAGGTGTTGTGGTAGGGACGGTGTAGCAGTGATGGTGGTGGAGGTGTTGTGGTAGGGACGGTGTAGCAGTTATGGTGGTGGAGGTGTTGTGATAGGGACGGTGTAGCAGTTATGGTGGTGGAGGTGTTGTGGTAGGGCCGGATGGTGTAGCAGTGATGGTGGTGGGGATGGTGTCGAAATGGTGGTCTGTGCGGTAGGGGTGATAGAGTGGTGTTGGCGGAGGTGTTTGTGGTAGTGGCGGTGGTGGTGGTGGAGTTTGGGATGCGGAGTGTGTCGAGGTGCTATAGTACCGCCCCATGTCTTATGGTGACTAACGAGGAGTATTTACAACCCGACCACCGTGCTATCTGGTTAGGGCAGCCTAGGAAGGGTTTCTTATAACCTTTGTAAATTGTTGCAATGCATCACAGTGAGTTACGTTCCACCCTCTTGAAGGAGCTCGGCGTCCCTCAGGGCTTCCACTCCACCTTCAGTAGGTACCCGTGGTAAAGGGTCATAACTCCTTCTTCCTCTCATTTTCCTTTTGGCTAATACTCTCATTATCGCCTCTTGTGTCTCGTTCAGCATCCCAGCAGACAGCGCGTAGGTTGTGGTGCACGCAAGCCTTTACTGTCCTAAACAAACAAAAAAATATAGCGTTTGTTTATTAAGCCCCTATAGGTTGTTGTATTATGCAGTCCATAAAAGCCCGTCGGTATTAAGTAAACATGGAGTGAGTTTCGATCCTGCATGTTACTTTGCGCGACCATTTAACGCCTCGGTGAAGAAGCGTGGCGCAGGGCACAAAAGCGCAAACTAATGTGGCAAAAAAATAGTGATGAAATTTTGCAGGTGGTCGATGTTGTGGGGGAAGTAAACATCGCAGTACTTGCAGACTCGTAATTTTTTTCCCCGTCGCCTTTGGTGTTGCTAATTCTACCCACGCACACACAGGCGGGAGGAATTATTATGTCTTTTGAGGAGGCGTTTAACGCACGCACACTCTTTGACTTATCTGCGGTGTCGTGTTCAGAAACCGGAAAATTAATTACTGTAAAGACAAATATTAAAAGATACTTGGATTCGTGTCAAGGCGAACAGTTATATAACTTCACAGAAGGAATGGTCGATAAAAATACGTGATAGACATTACAGACTAAAAGCCCAGTCATCAGTGGTCTTGGAGAGATGCGTGCAGTTTTCATTGCTGTTGGGATAAAACGGAGCTCTGCCCAAAGTTGCGCGTTTAAGGAAAACCACCTCCCTCCCCTTGCTGGTGCGGAAACCATAAAACTAACCTTATCTTCTGAATCTCATAAATAGGTGTGTGTGTGTGTGTGTGTGTGTGTGTGTGTGTGTGTGTGTGTGTGTGTGTGTGTTTGTAAGTTCATGATGATGTTTTTTTCTGAAAGTTTATATTTGTGTTTTCCTACATTTTGAAACGAATCAGCTCATCCGTAAAAGACACCATCGTATTAATTTCACAAGTTGCGTTTTCTTCTGTGTCGATTTTGAAAATAGAGCATTTGATATATTTTACAGTATTGCATTTTGCATTGAAAATACCTTTAGAAATATTTTATTCTCAAGACATAACTAACCTGTTTCAGCTGTTGGAAGCCACTGTGTATCCATCACTGATATATTTACTCCAAGCACTGTTTACATCCATCTGTATAAAAGAAAGTCAAACACGACTAACGTAATATATTGCAAGCTTACATGCATGTTTATTGTAAATAAGCTTTACTAAAATTAATCGCGTCCACATCCAATTGGCAAGGTCTTAAAATATGCTTCAGTATGGCTGCTTAACGTGCCAAATATTCTTAAGTAAAAAAAAAAAAAAAAAGACGGACAAACAACTCTCAGACTCTGTCAGTATATGAATATTAACGTCACTCTAAACCTCTTTATGTTGGTTTACGTGTACTAAGCTGGGCCGTGTGTGGACTTGTGCTGAATAAAAAGCTCGACAGCGGCAAGAGTGGCCTGCCAATGGGAAGATGTTCAAAGTTGTTCAGAAGTGTCCTGCGGCTAAAACGAAAACTACGGAATGTGTTTGTACGAAGTTAACGATGGTGATAAGCGTGCGAGATACAATATTGTGACTTGAGAGAGAGAGAGAGAGAGAGAGAGAGAGAGAGAGAGAGAGAGAGAGAGAGAGAGAGAGAGAGAGAGAGAGAGAGAGAGAGAGAGAGAGAGAGAGAGAGAGAGAGAGAGAGAGAGCCGTAGATGAAGTAAAAAACGGCCAAACGAACAAACAAACGGTCAGATGCACAAACACGTGAAAAACAAACAAACGGACAGATGAAAAAACATTCCGACACTCAGATGAGATAACAGACGGACCAACAGAGACATATAAAGACGGAAAACAGATTCATAAGCAAACAAACAGGTAGACAGAAACGGGAAGATAAGAGAGCAAGCGCCCATTGTAATATTAACTCATTTACCTCCCTTGCCGCTTTGTGAACTGTTTTGAGCATGTTGAGAGTTGATTGGGTCCGCGTTGGATCTGCCTGACGAGGTGTTGCTTGCGGGTGTCAAGAGCCTTGGGTTGGGGTTTTAATCTATTAAGCTTGATGATCCATCGGGAGGAAGTTGGTGAAATTGTGTAGTATGTTAATTGCTGCGTTTTCTTAATGACGAAGCAAAGCTGTGAGTTGTGAAATGCAACTCCTTTCTGTTGTATTGTTAAATAATAATGATAATTTTGGGGTGTAGTGGTAGTAGTAGCTGTAGCAGTAACATTAAAATCAGCAGTGGAAACAGTAGCAAAGGCAGGAACATTGTGATTATGGTGGTAACTGTGGAGGCAATACTAATTATAACTGTACTAATTCACTAACTGACTGCAATACTAACTCTACTAATTCACTAACTAACTGCAATACTAACTCTACTAATTCACTAACTAACTGCAATACTAACTCTACTAATTCACTAACTAACTGCAATACTAACTCTACTAATTCACTAACTAACTGCAATACTAACTGTACTAACTCACTAACTAACTGCAATACTAACTGTACTAATTCACTAACTAACTGCAATACTAACTGTACCAATTCACTAACTGACTGCAATACTAACTGTACTAACTCACTAACTAACTGCAATGCTAACTTTACTAATTCACTAACTAACTGCAATGCTAACTTTACTAATTCACTAACTAACTGCAATGCTAACTTTACTAATTCACTAACTAACTGCAATACTAACTCTACTAATTCACTAACTAACTGCAATACTAACTCTACTAATTCACTAACTGACTGCAATACTAACTCTACTAATTTACTAACTAACTGCAATACTAACTCTACTAATGCACTAACACTGCAATACTAACTCTACTAATCCACTAACTAACTGCAATACTAACTCTACTAATTCACTAACTAACTGCAATACTAACTGTACTAATTCACTGACTAACTGCAATACTAACTCTACTAATTCACTAACTAACTGCAATACTAACTCTACTAATTCTCTAACTAACTGCAATACTAACTCTACTAATTATCTAACTAACTGCAATACTAACTCTACTAATTCACTAACTAACTGCAATACTAACTCTACTAATTCACTAACTAACTGCAATACTAACTCTACTAATTCTCTAACTAACTGCAATACTAACTCTACTAATTCTCTAACTAACTGCAATACTAACTCTACTAATTCTCTAACTAACTGCAATACTAACTCTACTAATTCTCTAACTAACTGTAATACTAACTGTCCTAATTCACTATTGTTTTAAGCAAACCACTCATTCCTATTTCTAACAAGTCATAAAGCAATGTCCACTAGATAACATAGACAACCCAGCAAGTTTTCAAAATACAATCTTTCTTCCTTTTCTGCATTTCTTCCTATACCTACAAATACAACATAAACAATCCAGAACGTTTTCAAACACTTAAATTTCTTTCCCATTAACAGTCCTTCCTCTGCTTGCCGGCCCCCATCATCCCTCCCTTCCCCTCGGCGGCAGGCTGCTCCTTCACAAGTTCCCACTCTTCATCTTCGTGCTACATATCTTCCCACGCCTGCCGGCCACCCTTAACCTTTTCTTCCCTTGGGCGGGCAGGATGCTCTTTTTCTCTATCCTTGCATACCCCCTTCCTACACGTGACTCTCCCCCGTGAGTGCTGTCCTTTCATCTTCCACCTTTGATTAGATAGTTAGTGTAGCTTGTCACAAATAGCCTCGTAAGGACCAGCAGGTCTGCTGTTGTTTGTTCTTCCTTTGTGTTTCTTTGTGTGACCTTCTCTTCCCCTTGGCGGCAGGCTGCTCCTCGCCGCTCGGCCTCACTACCGGCGACGTCCTGGACTGGCAGATCTCCGCCTCGTCGCTCTACCCGGCGACGTGGGACGCGGGCTGCCAGGTCAAGTACGCCCGCCTGCACCTGCCCAATGGCCGGGCGTGGTGTGCCGGCAGGAGGGCCGCCGGCGAGTGGGTCCTCGTGGATCTCGGTGTGCCGGCCAAGGTAAGAATTAGTAGATTGACCCTTGACCCGGTAGCAGCGACGGGCCAAATTTGTGCCATGATATAAACCCCTAAAAATAGATGATACGTAAACTGATCACAAATGCTTTGATATATATTATGAAATGATTTGTGTGAGTGATGATTTTTCTCATTTTTCTCGCTTAGAGGGACCATTAAGAAACATGATCCCCGCTGCTACCGGGTTGAGAGGAAATCCATATCCTGCCGCGTGTGCACTAGTGTCCTACAATCTGATGTGCCGCAGTTAAATATATTTTTTTTATCTCTATTACCATTCTTGTTTTCGTTCACAGTATCAATAGCGTTTTACATTATTGCATCTATAGCAGGTATCGTAAACATAATTTTAGTTGGGTGCAGGTCTATTAAACTGTATCATGAAAGGCTGTCATTGTTCTTTATTCAAATTTCCAGGTATAATAAACGAACCGGGCCGAAATATTTAATGCGCACGCTTGTATACCTGAATGGCGTCACTTATCCACTGAGATATAGAAACTGCAATAATAAATGTCGGCCCAGGTGGGTTAAGCTTTTTGATTTATTGCCTCGTCTAGATCGTTTGTGGGTAGCAGTTGCCTCTTTCGCGGCGTCCAGGTGGTCATGTTTTTGAGGAGAAACTGTAACCTTGCCGAGTCACCTGCCGTAAAGGGGAAAAAAAAGCGTCGTCTCTGTTAACCGTGGTCAAGGATTACATGGTGCTGCTATGAGTCAGCAGAAAGCTTGCCTCGTGTACACGCTTGTCTCGCTTCCCACTCGGCGGCCGCGAACACCAGAAGCCACTCGACGAGGGGCTGGGCGTCCGCTTCCAATTCTTTGTGTTGGGAAAAAAAAAAAGATCGGGCTTCAAAATTTACTAATGTTTCTCAGATACGCTTGCTGCTTTCTAGTTCTGACGCCTGCAGTGTTAGCTCTTTCTGCGCTGGCTTTGTCGCTGGGCAGAGAAATGTTGCTTGCTTGTGGCTGCATATTATCTAAACTGATAGCCATAAGTATCCTCAAACTCGAATACCCCCAAAATTTTAGCAACTCTAACTTTTCTAAATTGTTTAATTAAAACCACACGACGTTAAATGACTTTTAGGAATATTATATTGTTCAAAGACCGCTGAAAATTTACGCAACTTTAATGAAGCAATATTTTTAGCAGTTTCTCTGATCGTCATATACTGCTGTCTTGAAATGTTTCAGGTAGGACAGAGTTTCACTTTCGTTCATTTTTCCTTTCCCTTTTTCAGTGTCGCATCGAAATGTATCCTTGTTCAGTTTGACCATGGCTGCCACTGAGTCTGTTCTTCCACTCTCTGTAGGTGACCGGCCTCCTAACGCAGGGCAAAGGGGACGACGAGGAGTGGGTGACGTCCTTGGAGCTTTCCTACTCCCTAGACGCCTACCACTGGCACTTCGCTCGAGACATCTACAACAACAAAAAGGTAAGTGTGTATTCGCTCATAGTTGGGTTGGTGTGCGTTGTTTGGTATGTGGCGTCACTGAGCAGCCTCCCCTGACCCGCAGCCATTCGTCCGGGACAAGAACACAGACTGACGCACCCCAAGGATACTGTTCTGGCGAGGGGGGAATGTTTTCATGCCTGGCTGCTCATGGGCCGCCGCGTACAGCACATGGGCCGGCCCTGAGCCAGGCTAGATGTAGATTTGGTAATCTTTTGCGACAATGTCCGTCCGTGCGGGCGCGTACACACACACACACACACACACACACACACACGCACACCGTGGTGGTGGTTGTGGTGGTGATGGTGGTGCTCCTGTTGAGTGCAGGGCGGGGGGAGCGGTCGGGCTCTTGCTTCGACCAACCTTTGCTGGTGCCGCATGGGGGAAAGCTTGGTCCCTGAGCAGCAAAGTGTCTAAAGGCCCATTTTGCAGCCATAGATGTAATCTCCTCAGGCGGACAGGTCAGGCCTTGAACTTAGCATGATGTCCCTCTTCAGAGCTTGGTTTCTGGCACCCAGTTTTCACCAGCCTTCCAGGGCCTTACGCCACGTATGGGCATATGGGTATATACAGTACCTGCATATACCCGTATACCTGACGACATAAGTGCAGTTGAAGCACCGCAGAGGCTCCGGGTTAGTCTCCTGACGGAGAATGTACTTTAAAAGCCTAAGTCAAAGGACTATGGGAGGGAATCTCCAGCTGGAACGTCACCTCCGCCTGCCCCATTGGCTCTGAGTGACATTGACCTGCCTTGTACGTACACCTCAGTGCGAAGCTGACGAACGGGTCCTCCAAGATGGGGTCAAGGGACTGGTGCCGGGATACCGTAAAACGACGTCCCGAGACCTGCCCTCCTCCTCATAAGGGTTGATGGCCAACTGATTCTCCCTCGCCAAACGAGCGAGGGAGAAGGCGGTCTCCTCGTCAAGGGTTTTGATAAGACCGAACCAAATTGCTTCTGCATCCTGATCTGTGAATGTTTGAACATTCCCTCTTCAGCCTTCGATGCTGTCATCGTAGCGGTAGCAGACTATCTGATAGACCCAGTAATCGGATGCAGGTCCTGGCGGCAAAGCGCGGTGGTGTCCCTCTCGAGGCGGGTTCAGTCCTCTTATTTTTCGACAAGAGGGAAGAGGTTGAGGTGCATCCATGGGGCGCCGCGGGCCACGGAGCGGCAGGAAAGGGGGAGGGCTTGTGTCCGCGCTTTATCGTGTTTTATCTGTTACCTCTTACCTATCTTGCTATTAAAATAACCACTCAACTCTAACGACTCGCTGGAAATGATGATCTTCTTGATTAGTAACGGTAAGATACATCACGCTGGCAGGGATGGGCATTGTATTCATACCTCTTCTGTTCCTAAAATTATCGTATGAAATGAACGTTGCTAACTGTAAATATCGCCTGTCCGATTTCATAATACATGTTATGGTGTAGAATTTACTTTCTTAGGTGGCTGCAGGTAGGTGAACGAGAGTTACTTTTGCAGGGACGTCTGGTCATTCGGCCTCTAGCGAGATAGGGTGGGGCGGGGCGCCTCTCTGCTCCTTTTTTGCCTTTCCTGTTTTGTTGGCGGCAGTTATCTGTGTGTTGATGCTCAATGGTTCCTCTTCTTGGCCGTGGTATTTGTTTTGTTGGCGGCAGTTATCTGTGTGTTGATGCTCAATGGTTCCTCTTCTTGGCCGTGGTATTTGTTTTGTTGGCGGCAGTTATCTGTGTGTTGAAGCTCAATGGTTCCTCTTCTTGGCCGTGGTATTTGTTTTGTTGGCGGCAGTTATCTGTGTGTTCAAGCTCAATGGTTCCTCTTCTTGGCCGTGGTATTTGCTCTGGGGCCTCCAGCAGGATGGGTCAAGTGGCGCCTCTCCCGCAACTTGCTGTAGGCGACCCTGGAGTGACTTTGATTTGTATGATGCACCGCGTAATGATAATCTTAAGAATTAAATTGCTTTCAAGATTCATCCGATTAGCTCCTACATGAAGTAGTTGATGTATAGAAGCTCCAAAAACGACTTGCTTAGCGCGAAGGATCTCGGTCGTGTACAAATTGCTCGTCTCGATGCAACTCATTAATTTAATAAGATCTCAGTCAACCACGTATTTGGCTCCTAATCGATGCTCAGTCAGTCATCCAGTGCTGTGTGTGTGTGTGTGTGTGTGTGTGTGTGTGTGTGTGTGTGTGTGTGTGTGTGTGTGTGTGTGTGTGTGTGTGTGTGTGTGTGTGTACATGAGTTATTAGTTTTATATTACAAAAGAGGCAAAAATAAAGTTTTTTTTTCGTAATCTGCAAGTTTTTTTTTCAAGTACAGATGCACTATTTTCAAGGTAGGAGTTTCATCTGTACAAATAGTTTTCCCATTACTGATATAATTCCCTGAAGAAGCCGTGGTATTGCGACACGGATGGCACAAACGAATTGGAAGATTTGGCAAATGTTCAATACCATTTACTCGTCCCTGGGTAGCCGTGGCAGCACATTTTGACCAACTGTAACACTTCGTGAAGACTTAGAAAAATGTTTTAAAAATTGATGTAAATGAAGTGTTATGCAACAGTTCCAGGGTCGCCTCTAATTTTCCGTGGTGGAGTCTGTGCCGCGGGGGAAGGGTAACGAGAAGAAACATTATGTTACTTATATTCTTGTCCCTCCACACTTTTAGGATATCATAAAGAAAATAAATTAAGTGTCGAAATCAATGTTTGACTCCACTTTTGCTGCTACTGCCATAAGAGGGAACATTAAGGTTTGTTAGCTCGGTAGAAGGTCCAAGCCTCAGTGAAGGTCAGGACAGGGAGAGGCAGGTAGCGAGGCGTGTTAAATTGCGGCCTGTCATCCACGGCTATAGCTCCTCTCCGTCTCCTAAATGGTGTCGGCGTGACTTGCGTCACAACCCCTTAACATCCGGGCTCCAGGACCTCGTTTTTTGCACGGGTCACCAGAAACGTACATCGGCCACTGCGCTCATATATACTGCTCAACTACTTACTTCCTGAGTCATCCCAGCAGCGGCAACACGTAGGGCCAGTAGTACAGTCCAATACACAAGTTTGTAAGCTCCCCAAACAAACACAAAATACTGTAAAAGTTCCCTGTAGTATATAGTGTTTGGCGTTGATATCAAGGAAGGAAACCTTAGAAAACTACACATCAGGAAATCTCATTATTAGTATTTGGTATTGAGTAGAAATAACGCATCATTGTGGAGAACAGAGTTTGGTTCGGGCGCTTCAATGACTCCGTGCTGGAGTGTCGAACCGGCCCGTAGTTACCAGCTCCCTCCTGTGCGTCTGTTTATCAATACACATCAACCTAGCATCGCTCGAGTTGTCTTTAGGATGCATAGTAAACCATCGTATACAAATTATTAGAAAATTCTGAACGACTTAAGTCATTTAAATTTATACTTAATTATGTAGCGTGCCATTTTTGGTGAACGTTGAATAAACCTCATACGAGTGGCGTAGGGGGCAGCATTTATAAAGCGTTTGATGCCCCAGTCCTCCGGCACAGTGATGGAGGGCGAGGGAGGGGCAGAATGAGGGTGGGCGGGGCAGCGGCGGCTCGTGGGGTAACAAGACGGCCTCCTCAGCAGCCGGGTGAAGGGGCTGGGGGGGTTGTCCTTGTGGAGTGTGGCTGGTGAGGCTGAGGCTGCTTTTGTCTTTTTCACTGGCTTCTTTCCATGTCTCAGTTTGTAGTAGGTTTCGTGATATACTTAACTCGTATATTCCTTAATGCATGTAATGTTGCGCCAATTTGAAAGAATATTTCGTCAGCAGATGCGAAAAAATATTGATTATTTTAATACAATGTGAAGAACATGCCTTGCTTTCACGAGAAGAATGGAGGGGCTAGTTGCCTGCTCTCTATATATTGGTTTATCAATGAAGAATGTCAGCAAAGGGCTACTTAAGCACCATTAAGAGTATTTCCATATTATAGGAGGGTATAACAAATCTCCCCGAGACCTTCAGTGACGAGCCTGTAAGAAAGCTTTGTACACACCTGCGTACCTGCTTCTGATGCTTCATAAAAACACATTGTTTTATTCATAGAAACATTTTCTGAGAACCACGCGGCAAACTTACATTTTACTTATTCTCGTGCACTAAACACCATGACTAAACTTTTGTAGGAATAATTCAGCTGCGTGGAGAAGGAAAGAGGAGCTTCAAAGTAAAGCTTGCAGGTTTGGGTTGTCCTGTTTGTATTTTTTATAACAATTATCGGTTTATCGTTTAGTATCAAGTACAGGGTCTAGTGCAACTATAAACACTGCTGTGCTCAGTGCGTCAGTGGGTGGGGATGTACCGCGCAGTCCTTGGCCCTGATAGGCTCAGCCCTTAGCCGCTACCTGCATGCAAAGCTATGGCGGAAAAGGCTGCGCTGAGAGCCCCACTTCTAAAGGTTTCTTGCTCGACGACACAAGGTATTCCCACTTGCATGGGGACATTACCGCGTTAAAAACAACGAATATGTTGTTCTGTGCTCAAAACGAGTATCGATCGCATGATCAGACCATGGTGAATGACACACACACACACACACACACACACACACACACACACACACACTGTCGTCTTATATACGGGCATCTAGTGAAGTCTTGACTTTCGCGAGCAGACTTTGGGCTGTCAGGGAGGGGCGGCGCTGCGTGGCTGTGGTGCCATCACCCACACTCCTCAGACCGTTCAGCACAGTCTGGTATCGAGGTTTAGAATGGATATATAATTATATAGTGCAGTTTTTTAAAGGAATATGGCGCTGTGGCTCGACGCCTTTTTCTTTCGTATTATTGAAGCGAAAGCATTTTGGGATAATGTTGTAAAAAGAGATTGCATAGGGTCAATAGGACAAAATAGCTTTCATAATTAAAAGAAATATATAAAAAAAAGTCATGGAAAAAAAATCCACATGTTCGATGATTTATTTGTTAGGAATATTTAAAAATACATGGCACAATAAGCTTGACCCAGTCCATTTCGAGGGTCTCCTCTCCGGGCACGGACTCGACCCTGGACTGTTACTGAGCAGTGAAAGCTGCCCCAGTACCTCACCTCGGGTCCGGGAGTGCCTGGCGGTCCGCTGGAACGTTAATCTCCCGGCAAACCAGATCCGGACACGTTGATTAAAAGTAAGAAGATAGGCAGTCTACATGTAGCGTTAGACTGATAAGCTGTGTAATAACTGAAATCATTGGGGAAGTTCATTAACAATATTAGTAGTTATAGACTCTTTAATCCTCCTTTCTTATTGGACACGGAGATAATATTGAACGCTTGGGAAACTCCTTGGAAGAGTTACTGATGCACAAAACCCGCCGCACCGGATTCCAGGACGCAGCTACGGGGTGTTTAAACATCTCGGACACTTAAGTGGTAGTGTGATATGAGTTGTCTCTCGGCGGTAAGATGGACGTCTTGAGGGGGCAGAAAGTGGGCAGAAAGGATGGAAAGCGAAACTGCATGACCGTCGACACTCCTAGAGAAAGTTTGCAAGAATGGAGTTGTGTGTGTGTGTATGTGTGTGTGTGTGTGTGTGTGTGTGTGTGTGTGTGTGTGTGTGTGTGTGTGTGTGTGTGTGGAGAGAGGGAGAGAGAGGCAGAAAAATGTAAATATAAAACCGGAGATAAGTCTGCAGATGGCATGTCTTGGCTGTCACTCACGACGGAGGATAAGTGTTTGAATATTACATTGTAGACCCGAAGAGCTCTGCAATACATCCTCCTCTTCCTCCTCCTCCTCCTCCTCCTCCTCCTCCTCCTCTTCCTCCTCCATCTCTCCCCCTCCTCCTTACGTTTACAAAAGACGTTTGAGGTTCCGTAAAGCGCTTGGAGTCGAGGCTAATAGTCGATTGAGGAGAGGCTGTCGTGAGTGTTCTTAACCAGACAGTGTTCAGCGGCGTGTGGGGGCAGGAGGCGGCGGCGGCAAGGCAAGGCGTTAAACATTCTTCAGATTTTACTTATCATCTCTGTGTATTCTCCCTTTGTATGGTCTTTGTTTATTTTTCCTTCCCCTCCCATGAGCATCCCTTCCCTCCACTCTGTTATATACCGCCATTCTTTACACTACATATTTCCCCTCTCTCCTAAACTCTACCTCCATCTCTTCACTTTCTTATGGCTAGGGAAGGGCAGGGACCGTGTGGGTTGTGCTGCAGACGTTGACGGGGGCTAAAAGGCTAACCTAACCTAACCTAACCTAACCTAACCTTCTATAGATCTTGATCCCCGTTGTTCCTTATACGAAGGGAAGAAAACGGGCGCAGCTACTGTTGACGATTTTTTACATTGTGACGACATTCGGGAGACAGGTAAATCATGTTCAAGGTGACTTATTAGTGGGTAGGAATGCTGTAGTGAGGTCAGGCGTGAGGGCCCTGAGGTGTTTCGATTTTTTGCCCATTTTCTTTTCTGGCTTTTTCGGGGTTAGTAAAAAGAGAAAATGAGAGCAGTTAGACCGAATAGGTTGTCATAGGCTTGTTTTGTGCTGGTTCTTGTCAGAGATATTTGGGTATCGAGAATAAGACTAAGGCTGGGTATGTTTAGCGTGTTTGGCTCATCAAGAGATACTGCCACTGAGTGCTACTTGGTGCGTCCGTGACAGTGTCTTATGGTACTTAGGATCAAAGCCACATTCATGGTCTTATTGGGAACATCACCTCAAACACTTATGGTTGGTATTACAAGACACTTTGCCATCTCACATCACCTATTTCTAAAGGTCAAAGAGGGGATCAATCGGGCTCTAATGAGTGTTTCCTTAGCTTCACGGTACAGAAGAAGGGTCAGACTACCACCAGGGTCATAAAACTACTCCTGGAAATGCCACAAACTCCTACGAAAAGCCTTGTCAAATATGTGAACTTGGGCGACGAAATGTTTAGCAATACGAGCCTAAGTTAAACTCTCCCCTTTGGAAATATAGAACACCACCGACTGTACATCATCATCATCACCATCATCACCACCATCACCATCATCTTAGCCTTTACTCGTCCACAGCAGAACAAAGGCTATTCCCAGCGTTCTCTAGCTACAACAGTGAAGCAAGCAGCACCAGCACCTACACTAAATACACTGTAGTTCATGAAGAAACACCTCCACCTCCACCACGCTACACTATACACAGAACGGCACCACTTAAACACTACACCGCCACCACTTAAACACTACACACAGGTTGAAGAGGAAACACCACCTCCATTATAATACAGGAACACCTCCACCACTTAAACACTACACCGCCACCACTTAAACACTACACACAGGTTGAAGAGGGAACACCACCGCCATTATAATACAGGAACACCGCCACCACTTAAACACTACACAGGTTGAAGAGGAAACACCACCTCCATTATAATACAGGAACACCGCCACCACTTAAACACTACACCGCCACCACTTAAACACTACACAGGTTGAAGAGGAAACATCACCTCCATTATAATACAGGAACACCGCCACCACTTAAACACTACACAGGTTGAAGAGGGAACACCACCTCCATTATAATACAGGAACACCGCCACCACTTAAACACTACACAGGTTGAAGAGGAAACATCACCTCTATTATAATACAGGAACACCTCCACCACTTAAACACTACACAGGTTGAAGAGGAAACACCACCTCCATTATAATACAGGAACACCGCCACCACTTAAACACTACACAGGTTGAAGAGGAAACACCACCTCCATTATAATACAGGAACACCGCCACCACTTAAACACTACACCGCCACCACTTAAACACTACACAGGTTGAAGAGGAAACACCACCTCCATTATAATACAGGAACACCGCCACCACTTAAACACTACACAGGTTGAAGAGGGAACACCACCTCCATTATAATACAGGAACACCGCCACCACTTAAACACTACACAGGTTGAAGAGGGAACATCACCGCCATTATAATACAGGAACACCGCCACCACTTAAACACTACACAGGTTGAAGAGGGAACATCACCGCCATTATAATACAGGAACACCGCCACCACTTAAACACTACACAGGTTGAAGAGGGAACATCACCGCCATTATAATACAGGAACACTGCCACCACTTAAACACTACACAGGTTGAAGAGGGAACATCACCGCCATTATAATACAGGAACACTGCCACCACTTAAACACTACACAGGTTGAAGAGGGAACATCACCGCCATTATAATACAGGAACACCGCCACCACTTAAACACTACACAGGTTGAAGAGGGAACATCACCGCCATTATAATACAGGAACACTGCCACCACTTAAACACTACACACAGGTTGAAGAGGAAACACCACCTCAATTATAATACAGGAACACCGCCACCACTTAAACACTACACACAGGTTGAAGAGGGAACACCACCTCCATTATAATACAGGAACACCGCCACCACTTAAACACTACACAGGTTGAAGAGGAAACATCACCTCCATTATAATACAGGAACACCGCCACCACTTAAACACTACACACAGGTTGAAGAGGAAACACCACCTCCATTATAATACAGGAACACCTCCACCACTTAAACACTACACCGCCACCACTTAAACACTACACAGAGGTTGAAGAGGGAACATCACCGCCATTATAATACAGGAACACCGCCACCACTTAAACACTACACACAGGTTGAAGAGGAAACACCACCTCCATTATAATACAGGAACACCGCCACCACTTAAACACTACACACAGGTTGAAGAGGGAACACCACCTCCATTATAATACAGGAACACTGCCACCACTTAAACACTACACAGGTTGAAGAGGAAACATTACCTCTATTATAATACAGGAACCACACCACTTACGCCACACTGGTTGCAGGAGTAGCGCCATCACTTGCCGCAGTGCACCATAATTACACACGGGACGCCACAGCCTACGCCACTCAAGTAGAACGCCGTTCACCACCACAGCTACACCATGACAGTTAATTAGAAAGTGCTACCTGGATCCACCTCATTCATTAAACAGGTAACTTCCACTAACACCGCACGAGAACTTTTCTTATTTCCCCAATGAGCTGTACGCATGCAATATATGGTCAGTCTAACAATTATGAGTCTATCTACCTGTCGTATTGTGGCGTTACTGTCAATAAGCTTTAAATGTTGCCTGTAACGTAAGCTCTGGGGCAGGAGGAACTTATTATCTGCACTTCTTTCGTTGCACAGAGGACGTAACATGCGCCCTGGAAAGATCCGCCCACACTCACCCACCCACACGGAGAAAGACGTCGCACCTACAAAATTAATAGTGGGTACTGCGCGGGCGACACAACACGTCTGCAATCTTGAACCCATTCATTCCTATTTTAATGTACCTTGACCTTCAATCCGAAAAGGTATACTTGCAATACCTATACTTTCACTGCCAGATAAATGCTACTCTCGTAATAATATACTTTGACCCAAGAATTCGAGCCTTAATAGAACTGTCGAGGAACTTAAATCTATATAAAAAGGAGTGAAGATTGTGCAAGAGGCAATTATCTGAGCGTCTCTTTCTCGTGCACAGTTCCTTTTAGTCACATCCACTTCATACCTTTTCTTGATTTTATGAGCTCGAAAAGGAGGTTGCAGGTCAAAGGGGCGGGAGCAAGGAACGGAGTGAGAATGGCGTTAGTAGAGGAAACAAAGGTGAAGGGCAAAAGAAAGAAAGGAGAGAGACAGGAGGAGATAAATGGAGGGATTTTGACAAGGAGAAAGGTGTTGGTAGAGGAAGAAAAGGTGAAGGTTAATAGGGAAAGAGGAAAGAGACAGGGGGAGAAGATAAGAGGGATGCAGACAAGCAGAAGGGTATTAGAAGCGTAAGGGAATGATGATAATGGGAAAAATAAGACGATAGAAGGAGGAGGAGGAGAAGGAGGAAGAAAAGAAACAGAAAGAAAAAGAAAACAAAGAGAATGAAAGAAAAAGAGAGAGGAGAAAGAGAAAGAAAAAGAAAGTGAGGAAGAGAAAAAAAGAAAAAGTGAGAGTAAGAGGAAGAGGAAGTGGAGATGGAGGAGGAGAAGGAGGAAAAGAAACAGAAAGAAAAAGAAAACAAAGAGATGAAGGAAAAAGAGAGAGGAGAAAGAGAAAGAGAAATAAAATGAGAAAGAGAAAAAAATAGAGAAGTGAGAAAGAGGAAAAGGAAGAGGAAGTGGAGATGGAGGAGGAGCAGGAAGAAAAAAAACAAAGAAAAAAAGAAAATTAAGGAAAAAGAGAGAGGAGAAAGAGAAAGAAAAAGAAAATGAGGACGAGAAAACAAAGAAAAAGAGAGAAAGAGGAAGAGGAAGAGGAGGAAGTGGAGATGGAGGTGACGGTGGTGGTTGAGGGAGAAGAGGAAGGGATGCGAGACAGTACGGCAGACGCGAACGAGATAATTAGAGAGATACAGGTGTTGGCGCCACTATAAACACTTGCCTGCGCCAGAACGGGCTGGGCCGACCATCAGGCCCCACCTGGACGAAGCCTTGGGCCGACCATCAGGCCCCACCTGGAAGAAGCCTTGGGCCGACCATCAGGCCCCACCTGGAAGAAGCCTTGGGCCGACCATCAGGCCCCACCTGGAAGAAGCCTTGGGCCGACCATCAGGCCCCACCTGGAAGAAGCCTTGGGCCGACCATCAGGCCCCACCTGGAAGAAGCCTTGGGCCGACCATCAGGCCCCACCGGGAAGATGCCTACCGGCGCAATAGGCAACAACGTAAAAAAGAAAAAAGAAAAAAAAAGAGAGATACAGGTGCGCCCGGTTGTTAGCTGAGATTACGAGAAGCCTCGGAAGATACGGGGAGAGAGTGAGAGGTGAAGGGTGCGATGAGGGTCGATAACAGGTGCGAAGGACGGTAGGGAAGGCCGGGAGGGACATGCAGTGAGGGAATAAAGGAGAAAGAGGAGGCGGGGCAGGAGGTGAAACACGAGAGGGAAAAGGGTGTGATAAAGAGCGATAATGTGTCAAAAGGCAGAGAGGAGGCGGGTGAAAGAGGAGGCATGGAAAGGTTAAGGATCTGTCAGAGGGTGAGATAAAGAGAATGGAGAAAGAGCAGAAGGTGGAAATTGATATATAGAGGCCTGTAGGAGCTAAGTAGAAAGGCGTGCTGTCCCGGGGAAGTGAAGAAGGCTGAGGGGCGTGCAACTTGTGCGGGTGAAGAGATGGAGAAGGAGCAGGAGGAAGAGGAGGCGGTAGGAAGAAGAAGTGCATGCAAATATTATTTGGCAGATGAAGAGATGGAGGAGGAAGAGGAAGAGGAGGAGATAGAAAGCAAGTGGAGTCAGAAAGTAATAGAAGCGTGTTGGGAGCTGATGTAGAAAGGCGTACGGTGAAGAGAAGGAGAAGGAGCAGGAGGAAGACGAGGCGGCAGAAAGAGGGAGCAGGAAACAGAAGTGCATGCAACTATTTTTTGGCAGATGAAGAGATGGAGGAGGAAAAGGAAGAGGAGGAGAAGGTACAAAACAGGTGGAGTCAGAAAGTGATAGAAGCGTGTTGGGAGCTGATGTAGAAAGGCGTACAGTATAATTATCATCGTAGGTTTTTAGTTAGACATTCCCAAGTCAAGGTTCTTTTACAGGGTACGAGCAGAGAACAAATTGCGGTCTGGTAGCCTGTATCATTAAGGAATTGCGAAGATACAGATTCGTAATGATCGGCGCTCTCGTAGAAAATTAACAGGCAAATTAATAAGAGGTCCTGTCTAGTGAAAACGAATCAGATTAACGCGCCTGTATATAATTTGAAAATGGTGGACGTGCGGAGGAGGCAGCGGTGATGGCTGACAAGTTGAAGGTTGTGAGTGACCAACCGCGCAGCATAGACCCCCCCACCCCCACCTTGGCAACACCTCCGCGCACCAGGCTCATGTCCCCCCCAATCCAACACACCTGCCTAAACCACTCCACAGACCAACAAAACTCCCTCCATCAACCCCCCCCTCCGATACCCACCCCCAGTTCTCTCCCCCCCGACTCCCCTAACTCTTCCCCGCATGCTCACTGCCTAATTTTCCCCAGGATTTCCACTCACCTCCAATTCGCCCCTCTTCCCCCCCTCATACCCTTTATATACTCTCCCCAAACTCACCCCCGCAGTTCTCCTCCACTTACCCACCCCTCAGCTTGCCCCCACGCATTTATCACAAGTCTTCCACGCGTCCCTATACAAGTTAACTCTCCTGCAGGCCCTCTCTCCACTCTCCTCTGTTTTCCCCTTCCAACGTTCCCTGCATTCCTACCCCCCCCACACACACACTCTTCTTTTTATGCCTAGTACCCTCCAACACCCCCTGCATACTTACCTCAGACTCCTCCCCGCATGTCCAACCTAATGCTTCTTCCTCGCGCTGCCTCCCACCCCCAATCAACTCCCCCGCACCTCCATCTCCAGTTCTCCCCAGCATGCCTGTCTGCAGCCTCCTCCTCCCTTCCCCAGCCCTCCTCTGATTACTGCTCCCTTGACCAGCACAGTAACCCTAAGCACGAGTACTTCACCTAATGTTTGCCAGCCCCCTTGTGTTTGTTTGTCTTGAGGATGAAATATGAAGCTTTAATCACTCCGACGATGACTCAGCCGCCCCTTCTTTGTTTGCCTTGCTCTACATGTCGTTTGTTCCCCTGATGTGCGAGGCGACTTAAGCACAAATACAGTTAGCCAAGAGAGAGAATCCCAGTAGAGAAACAGCTACTCAAGAAAGATAACTCACACACAAGCAAACTAGCTCGGGCTGATGGGCAGTAAAAAGTATTGATTTTCGCGTATACAGATGCACTAAAAACTCTGCACAGTATTTTTAAGTCGATACAACACAGCGAGGGAGACAGAGTGATTAAAGCAGGAAAACAGTTACCCCAGATAGAGAACCTTGCCCTAAACCACGAAGTAATAGGATAACCGGCTGATGCTTACGTCACTTATGTAAGCAGTATCTCTCCCTCCTAGTTTTCGCTCATTCTCAATATATAGCGCTGGTAAAGTGGGCGAGAATTAAAGCAGAGAAACAGTTACCCAAGATAGAGAACCTTGCCCTAAACCACGAAGTAATAGGATAACCGGCTGATGCTTACGTCACTTATGTAAGCAGTGTCTCTCCTTCCTGGTTTTCGCTCATTCTCAATATATAGCGCTGGTAAAGTGGGCGAGAATTAAAGCAGAGAAACAGTTACCCAAGATAGAGAACCTTGCCCTAAACCACGAAGTAATACGATAACTCTGGTACTTGCGTCACTTATGTAAGCAGTGTCTCTCCTTCCTGGTTTTCGCTCATCCTCAATATATATCATTAGCGCTGCCATTACTATCCTGCTTACTCTTTTATTTTCGTCTGTGGTCATTCAATTTCAGTGTGAGAAATGCTCACTATTATTTTTCCTTTATTCAAGCAAAAGGTACCGGTTTGGCGGGTCTGGCGGCGGGGGTCTGCTGTTGTTTGTTCTTCCTTTGTGTTCCTTTGTGTTTGGTGCGGGGAGGGTGCATGGTCGCCGCTCACCCCCTCGCTAAGGCACGGAAGATACTGATGATCCACGACTGATATGTTCACAATATTTATCGAGGAGGTATACTGAAGGGTCACTCGGTACCTTATCCTGTGCTCACCTGCGCTGGACTGCTCGATAATAACGTAACCTTGATCCACCTGACCTTAATGTGCTTCCCTGACCTTAGCTGCGTTTTTCTGTTAAGGTGGAGAAGGTGGAGGTGGAGAAGGTAGGAAAGGGGGTAGGGAGGGAAGCGAGGTTATATAAGATAGAAGGTGGAGGGGGGTATTCAGAGGCTGGAGGCAAGAGGGAGTAGTGAGGAGATGGATGGAAGACGGGGTGTGGATGGATGGGGAGTTGGTGTAAGAAGGTGGGAAGGGGGCAAGTGGATGAGGAGGGTAGTGGGGAGGTAGACGAGGGATATGTAAGAAAACAAGAGAGAGGGAGGTGGAGGAGAGAGTAAGTTGAGGGAGGCAGAGAGTAACGGTGCGGGTGGTAAGATGGAGGTGGAAGGAGGAGGTGGGAAACAGGTGGTGCAGGGAGGGCGAGGGGGTTTACGAAGTGGAGGGAGGTAGTAAGGAGGTGGATAGATGAAAGAGGAGGCGGGGGATACAGGGGTAGGGGGTCCAGGTAAGGGGTAGAGGGATCAGGTCGCTCACTGGTATTCACAGGATCCGATGCCCCGATGTCAGGCAGGAGAGAGCGGCCTGCTGAAGCTCTGCTCGTAATGCTTGCAAACTGTAATGCCTTCAGCTTATTATGCTTAGCCAAAGTAGTGCTAATAATCCACTCTGCGTGAAATATTTAGCTACGGAAAGCGAATGAATCAGTGCTTTCTCTGCCATAAGGTTTTAATAAAAGTATATTTTGTTCATATTTACTGATGCTGTACCGTAACATTATAATATTTCACACGCAATGCTAAGTTTGAGAAAACAAAAGATACCTGTGTGATATATTGAATTGTTGGGTTCACAGAATTGACTAACACATTTGGTAGTGATTTGCGTTTACATCTTTCGTGAGCGCTTCTTTATATCTGAAAAATAAGCACCACTAAAACTTACTTGTACATAACTTACAAGATAACAAGTATGACTCCAGTGAACATGTTGCATCTTCGTGGCGCGTCCCCAACCTCCGTGACGGCGCGGAACATTTATATGAAGTGTAGGAGTCACATAAACTAATCCAGCGGCACTCAACGCCTGGCAGTGATAGCAGTGTTCATTTTCCTTCAAGTGGAGAAAAAACGCCCAACGTACCGCCCCACATGCAGGGAACTCCTCCAAAAGCTTGCCAGGGGACACGCCGTCAAGGTGTGTGTGTGTGTGTGTGTGTGTGTGTGTGTGTGTGTGTGCTTTCTTCATCCCTCGTTCCCCGGCTCATTCCTTCACGTAACCAATAGAAAATAAGTACTCGTAGATCTTCAAGTTACACAAAAGATGACTGTGTATATTCAGGGCAGCGGGGACTATATACATGTCACACTATCACGGGCCTGCAGCTGTTATTGTCACACACACAGGGTCCACACGCAGGGCCTCGAGTTAAGAGTGATCAAATACTCATATGTTTAATGTTGTATAAGGGGACAGCTGTGTGTGTGCTATGAAAGGGAATACGTAGATATGTGGAAGGTTGTGTCGAGTTGTCAGATGGAGAAATTTAGGTTTTGAGGCACTGGAAGGAAGGCACTAAGCTCCTTCTGCCCCAATCTGAAATAATTGCAGTTTCAATAGGTATGCATTTTTCAGCATACATCCTTGAGGTGCGTAATTTCTGTTGTTTTGGACGTCTTTTTTATTTTTGTTACAGCAAAGGAGACAGTTCAAGGGCATAAAAAAAGAAAACAATAATGAAAAAAAGCCCGCAACTCACTGCTCCTAAAAAAAGTACAGAGGAGTGGCCGAAAGAGAAGTCAATTTCGGGAGGAGAGGTGTCCTGATACCCTCCTCTGACGTGGAGTAATGTAGTTTAGAGTTACCGGCACTTGACAGGGGAACAGATATTTTTAGAGATAATAAACGAATAATAGAAAGTGGTTTATGGAACAGGGCCCAGTGGAAGACTCCTATTCATGCATGGGCTAAGGAGTAGTGAGTGTCTACTAAACCCGAAATAGACTGGCCATATATGTTCTCAGACACACCTCTTTATTCGTGCCTAGTTAACCAGTTCTGCTCTGCTACGATACACTCGACTCTGCAAACATTATCATATATTATCACACAAACAGTTATGTCCGTCCATGTCTCCTAACGGTGTCAGGTGTCAGCCGGTACAAGCCTCCTCAGACGATTACAACACCAATTACTGTCTCCATACAGTACGTACTACCATGGCTGTATTATTTTGCTTTGCCTTCTACCGCCCGTAGGTCCACAGTGCAGTAGTGTCATGTTTCAGTTTTTATGTGGACAATAATTATATCTGAAGGCCCCACAAACGGCACACCGTTCCATCCCCATCGATTTACGGAATAACCTCACCCGCGGGTTAACCCGTCCGCTGCGATTGGCACGGATTTGGCTTTCACTAGTAGCCTGGTAACATACGCTCCCAGGTCTTTCTGTGCCTATGTGGTGGGTGGAGTGTTTCCCATGTGGTATTGGTATTCTGGATTTATCCTCACAACCTGCATGACCTCACATTTTTCTTCACTAAACTGGAGCAGCCACTTTTTAATCCACTCCTGTAGTTTGGTGATGTCCTCTTGTAGGAAATTCGCATCCAAGGGGTTAACACCAGTCATCAGCCCACCACCTCCGCCCGCGAGATCCTGTGACTGTAGAGGATCGCCAGTTAACACATCGAAAGCGCTTTTTGTATAAACCCTTATTATATTGTTTGCAAGATGTTTTTTTTTTTCAACGTTTGCAGCAGCGTGGACTACTCATTTCGAGGAAAATTAAGTCGATAAATTCTCAAGAATTCACCCATGAAGTGTTTTTTGAAGTCACTACATCACTATTCATTAGTGTGAATACAAAGAAGATGGAACGAAAGGACGATGATAAAGGAAACTATTTTAGCCCAAATTTGTCAAATTTCTGCAGAAACGCCTCGTCATTCCATATCAAGGAAGGCGCGGCACGCTGGCGGCGCTGTCTCGACGCTGCTCATTTACGTCTGCGAGGCGGCGCGGGAATGCCTCTCACAGGTTTTGTCGGGCTCACTGTCTACGGCTCTCACTTTGTCTTGCTAATAACGGTACCCGAAGGTTTTTTTAACGTCTTTTTTTTTTGTCATGGAATAAGACACTTTAGCCTTCTCCATCCTGCTGACCAGGATATCATGAGTGCCTTTTTTTTTCTATTCAATTGCGCCTCAATGTCCCGGTCAGTCACTGAGTCCATAAATTGCTTCCACACTACCCTGGAGCCTCCATTGCGGACCAGCGGGAGACGAAAATAATACCAAGTTTATTCTGTAAATTTGTTGCCTGTCAAGGAGGAAGAACTTGGCTGATTTCCTTGAACATCGGGTACTTCAAAGAAAATTGTCCATAGCATTTCAAGGAAAGTTTCGTGAATGTAATTTCTTTTAACCAAGAACAGGTTGTATAACGGCGAAGACAGAAACTGTACACTCATCCCTCGAGCCTCACCTGCACCCCACACAACAGCCCCTGACAGCCCCTGCCCCGCCACCTGCCCCTCAGACACACCTGCCCCGCCACCCAGCACCCCACACACCAATCCCTGACACCCTTGCCCCGCCCCCCAGCACCACACACAGAAGCCCCTACGCACCCTGATCCCCGCTACCTATCCCCCCAACGTCTGCCTTCCTTCCACACAATCGACTCCTTCCAGGGCGATAGCAGTGAACAGCAGACTTGCTGAGCACTGCGAGCGCAATGGGTGGCTGTTCGTCGACAATTGGGACCTCTTCTTTGGCAACGACGCCCTCTACGCCCGTGACGGGATACACTTGACGTTCAAGGGTGTTGAGGCTCTCTCAGACTCCCTTGAGCGAGCACTTGGTACCCTGAGGGATTTTTTAGTATAGGCGAGGGGGGGAGGAGTAATGGGAGCAATGGGAGGAGTAATGGGAGGGGACAACTAGCTCATAATATAACCAGGCAGCTTAGAAGTAATTCTAGAGGAGTAACAGAGGACGGGCTAAGAATCTTCTATACTAACAGCAGGAGCCTCAGAAACAAGATAGACTTACTAAGGGGTGAAGCTTGTTCAGAAAATTTTGACATAATAGCGATCACTGAGACATGGATAGACTTTGCTAATAGAAATTTTAGGTCAGAATTTGAAATAACGGGTTATCAGATGTTTCACAAAGACAGAAGGGGCAGAAAGGGAGGTGGAGTTGCGCTATATGTTAAAGACTCACTTAAATGTTTAGTTAACAACTCAGTCAAAACTAACATGGATTCAGAATCAGTTTGGGTGGACGTTTACAAGGGAAAGAAAAACTAACTCTAGGAGTTATATACAGGCCACCCAACCTTAACAGGCAGGACACGAGTATATTACTACAGGAGATTGGCAGGGCGAGTATGAGTAGAAATGTCTGCGTAATGGGGGACTTTAATTATAGGAATATAGACTGGGAAGATCTAGTGGGTGACCTGGAAGCCGAGGACTTTCTTGAAGTTATACAAGATAATTTCCTTAAGCAGGTAGTTACTGAGCCTACCAGAGGAGATAACATATTAGACTTAGTCCTAACCAATAATGGGAACTTGCTACGTGAGTTGGAGGTGGGCGGTGAGTTAGGAAATAGTGATCACAGAACGGTTCGTTTTAGGTTAGACTGGGCGGTAACCCGTGATCCAAACCCAGTGTTAGTGCCAGATTTTAGAAGAGCAAACTACGGGGGCTTCGAAGACATCTTGAAGGGGTAAACTGGGATAATTTAGGGATTCATGAGGGCCAGAACTGCGGATTGGAGAGCCAGGAGAACCAGGTAGAAATGTCTTACAATAATTTAGTTAGAGTAATAGTAGAGGGGCAAGAACAGCATATACCACAGCGAACACTTAGAAAAGAAAACAATGATCCTAAGTGGATGACTCGTGGACTAAAACACGAGATTGGGTTAAAGAAGGGAATTTATCAGAAAATAAAGAATGGGGAAACACATCTCAGGGGCCGGTACGTCGAACTATCTAGATTAGTTAAGAAAAACACCAGGATAGCAAAAAAGAACTATGAGATCAAAGTAGCAAATGAGGCGAAAAGTAATCCTAAGGGCTTCTTTCAGATGTATAGAACAAAAACACGGGAGAAAATTGGACCGCTGAAAACAAACACAGGGGAGCTAGTAGAAAATTACGAAAATATGAGCACATTGTTGAACGACTACTTCCTTTCAGTATTCACACAGGAGGATCGAACGACTATACCGGAAAGAGTTCAGGTGTACGAGGGCGGTGATGGCGATAAATTGAGGGATATAATCATTACCAGGCAAGTAGTTCAGGATGAGATAGATAAGCTTAAGAAGAACAAGTCGCCAGGTCCTGACGGGATATTTCCGAGTGTATTAAAGGAGCTAGGTGATATAATCAGTGACCCACTAACCGACATCTTTAAGATGTCGGTAAATACTGGCTATGTGCCGAGCCTATGGAAAGTAGCTAATGTGACGCCGATTTTCAAAAGGGGGACAGGTCAGTTGCTTCAAACTATCGCCCAATTAGCTTAACATCGGTTATAGGCAAGATGCTGGAGTCCATAATAGCCAGGAACATTCGGGAGCATTTAGAGAAACATAGCTTAATTCACGACTCGCAGCATGGGTTCACAAAAGGTAGGTCATGCCTCACCAATCTCTTGTCCTTCTACAATAAAGTATTTGAGGCGGTTGACAGAGATGAAAATTATGATGTAATCTATCTTGATTTTAGTAAAGCGTTTGACAAAGTTCCTCACCAACGACTGTTGCTTAAATTACAGGCTCACGGAGTAGAGGGTAAAGTTTTGAACTGGGTCAAGGCGTGGCTTAGCAATAGGAAGCAAAGAGTGCAAATCAATGGTAAAAGATCTGACTGGGGATGTGTTACGAGTGGGGTCCCACAAGGTTCGGTATTAGGTCCACTTTTGTTTATTATTTATATCAATGACTTAGACACAGGAATTAGTAGTGATGTTAGTAAATTTGCAGATGATACGAAGATCGGTAGAGTAATTGAGTCGGATCAGGACGCTAGTATTCTCCAAGGTGAGCTCAACAGATTATATGACTGGGCGGATAAATGGCAGATGGAGTTCAATGTAGGGAAGTGCAGTATTCTGAGTGTAGGTAGGAACAACCCCTCACATAACTATTGCTTAAATGACACTCTCATAAGTAGGTCTGGGTGAGAGGGATTTAGGGTCTTAGTGAGCTCTGATCTCCGTCCAAGGGCACAATGCATTCAAGCTAGAAATCGAGCTAATAGGGTACTGGGATTTATTTCAAGGAGCGTAAGCAACAGAAGCCCCGAAGTCTTCCTCAAACTATATTTAGCATTAGTTAGACCTCATCTTGACTATGCGGTTCAGTTCTGGTCACCCTACTATAGAATGGATATCAAAATGTTAGAATCGGTGCAGAGGAGGATGACTAAGATGATTCAGGGGTTGAGAAACTTGCCATACGAGGAAAGACTCAAACAGTTAAACTTGCATTCTCTAGAAAGGCGAAGGGTGCGTGGAGACATGATCGAGGTTTATAAATGGATGAAGGGCTTTAATAAGGGAGACATTCATAAGGTTTTGTTGGTAAGAGAACCGGGTAGGACACGAAGTAACGGGTTTAAACTGGATAAATTCAGATTCAACAGGGACATAGGCAAAAATTGGTTTACTAACAGGGTGGTGGATGAGTGGAATAGGCTTAGCAGTCATGTGGTGAGTGCCAATACAATTGTCACATTCAAAAATAGACTAGATAAATTCATGGACAGCGATAATAGGTGGGGTTAGATACACGGGAGCTTAGGGTCAAAGGAGCTGCCTCGTACAGGCCTACCGGCCTCTTGCAGACTCCTGCGTTCTTATGTTCTTATGTTCTTATTCAAAACCCCAACCTCCCTTTTTTTCTTTTTTTTCTTTTTTTTTTTTAATCAAGGGTATAGTACGAAGAGGAAGTGGGTTAGTGGTGAGGTACAGGTGGGGAATAGGAAAGACAGTAGGAGTGTACAGTTGTATGGTGTAGGTTCGTTAGTTGTTCTGGTGTAGTTATTGTTTATCGGGCACCTTATTTGTAAACCCCCGGCGTGCTGGGGGTGTGTGTGTTTGGATTGTTTGTGTATAGAGAGCTAAGCTAAGCTATGGCGTCACTTGTGTGAAGTGATGTGTGGGCGGTTGTTCTCGTAGTGACTTCAAGCTGCGCGGAAACCAGGGGTGGACCAAGTTCGTGCTGCCGTCAAGCTCCTTGACGTGGGTGTAGTTCACATCGTCTTGCTGGTCTAGTTTCTCCAATATCTTTCCGGCCGCCTCCCGTAGCCTTGTGCTGACTAGTTGTACTCCGAGTCTGCGGTGTTGTGCTGCTGTGTTTTCCGTGTACGGGTATTTCTGTCCGGTGGCAAATCTCAGCGCTTTGTTCTGCAGCCTCTGAAGCTGTAACATCTTGGTGTGGGAAGCCATGTTTTTTTTTTTTTTTTTTTTTTTTTTTTTTACATTGCGGCCTATTGCGCCGGTAGGCTTCTTCCCGGTGGATCCTGATGGTCGGTCCAAGTCTTCTTCCCGGTGGATCCTGATGGTCGGTCCAAGTCTTCTTTCCGGTGGGTCCTGATGGTCGGCCCAGCCCGTTCTGGCGCAGGCGAGTGTTTATAGTGGCGCCATCTTGCATTGGCTCATGCTGCCCTCCCAGTGCTCATCTTTGATCCTAGAATCTAGAGTCCGGGTTGATAGGTGGTCTTCTGGACAGCATGTGGATAGTTTTAAGCCACTCGGCGGCGGCTGAAAAATCCCAGCTCGGGGTGGGTGAGTAGTCTAGTATAGGAAGTATCTTAGTCTTTACTAGATACAGTTTGAGCCGCTCTGTGAAGTGCCAGAATCTGTTTAGTGATGTGAGGGCTGTTTTAACTTTCATGGTTTTGTCGTTGACGTGTTTAACGATCAGGCCGGTGGATGTCATGTGTGGCCTAATATCTGGCATTGTTTTTGGTGGGAGATGGTGTTGCCCTGTATTTGTATGTCATTTAATTTTTTCCTGCCGAGTGCGACCACAGCGAACTTGTCTATGTTTGTTTTGATCTTCCATATTTTTTCAAATGTGTTGAGTCTGTTCGCCTCCCGCACGACCAGGGCGTCATGGTGGTTTACGGTACCGTTGGAGGTCACTATTTGTGCCGCGTCGTCAGCATAATATATATCCATACAGCTTCTGTTATCAGACCGGGGCATGTCAGAGGTGTAGGTGATGAAGAGCATTGGTGATAACACGCTGCCCTGTGGCACGCCGCTGTGCAGGGGGAACGGGGAGGATATTGCTAACTTAACTCGAATGGAAGCTAAGTGCTGATCAAGGAAGCTACATAACAGTTTTTCCGTTATCTCTGGCAGTCCGAGTTGAAGTATTTTGTATTGGAGGCCCTGTAGCCAGACTTTATCAAACGCTTTGCTGATGTCGCGTTGGATAATAGTGCAGTTTAGTCCTTGTCCTTTAGTGAGTGCTACCTTTTCGCTGGCGATGGAGATAGCTGACGTGGTGCTCCTCCCTGCCCTGAAGCCATACTGGGACGGGTTATAAAGGTTGTTTTCCTCCAGGTGACATCTGAGTCGTAAGTTGATTATTCTTTCAAAGATTTTTCCAGGGACTTCTAGGAGTGAGATTGGTCTGTAGTTCTTGGGATCCGTGGATGGTTTGCCTGGTTTAGGTATCATGGTGAGAGTGGCGACTTTGAATCGTTGAGGGAAGTAACCTGTTGTTAACATCGCATTATATATGGTGAGTAGGTACGCCAGCCCCCGGGGGGGTAACATGCTGATTTGTTGTTTATCTATTTTGCTCTCTCCGGGCGACGTGTTTTTCGTTTTGTTTATAGCTCCCTCCCTCCCTCCCTCCCTCCCTCTCCCCCTCCTTCCCTCCCTTCCTCTCTCCTCATCGGGACGTGACCCACTTTTTTTCGTGTCCCCGTAGCAAGGCGTCGCGGCTACCATCGTGCAGAATACCAAACGGAGCCACTAATGTCTCCCACGCTCTGCTAGTCAGCGTCGGGGGGAGCGGGGGTGGGTGGGTAGAGGAGATGGCACCCAAACCTCCACCTGCTCCCCCGCCCATCTCTCGGCTCTCCCCCAGCGCGCGTCAAGGCAGCAGTCTGGCATCACGAGCTTATCTAATTTCTTCTCATTATAACATAACTGTTTTTTCGCTTGTCTCCTTAGTTGTCGTTGCACGTGTTGCGAGCTTTTTGTATCCGTTGAGTGAAGTCTTTTTTGTTATTATCATATATTTCTTTCTTTTTTATCCCCCGTTTCTTCTTTCGCGGACTAGAGAGGGTATCAGGACACCTCTCCTCCCGAGACTGATTTCTCTTTTTGGCCACTACTCTATTTAGGAGCAGTAAGTGGCGGGCTGTTTTTTCTTTTTTTTACGCCCTTCCACTGTCTCCTCTGCTGTAAAAAAAGAAAAAAATAGATAGCGTCATCGTGTACGGAGATCTCTTCTGGTCGGCTGTCAGACTTTATGTACAAAAAAGAATATCATTGAAATCAGTCCCCCTCAAGAGTCTCTTCTGCGCCTCTTCCTACACTTCCCGTCGCCTCCTCCCGTCCTGTTCACCTTTCACGTTCCACCTGTCCTCTCCTTTCCTCGCCTTTGCTGTCACAACTTTTTTTATTACCCTCTCCCTCGCGACCCTCCTCCTTTTGTCCTCTCTCCGCGATTTTTTTTTGTTTTTATTTATTTTTTTTTTTTTTTTTGCATTCTTTATAATTGACATTTTTTTCCCCTCCTGTTCGTCTTCACTTCTCTCGCCCATCTCACCTCTTGTATCATTTTCACACAGTCATCGTCCTCCTTCACCCACCCAGATGTCCTCTTCCTCCCTCTCCCTCTTCATACTAAGCCCGTGATCCTTCGTTTTCTATGCTATTGTTCGTCCTACTCCTCACCTTCCTAAGCACGTATCATCTCCTCTCCCTTCTTCACTCCTCTCTTACTAAGTTCTCTTCTCAGTCCTTTCTACTGTTCAATCATCCGCGGTACTCTTCACCCTCTTTTCCGACCGGTTACCATGTTCCCCTTGTCCTTACCTAGCTATTATTATTTTCACTTTCGCCCACCGCCAGTAGCATCATCATCTCCCTCGCCTTTCACAGCCTCCCATCCCCCATCATCATCGCGTTTCAGTGTTGCTTAGGGCCATATTTTTAAACATTTCTGCGCCCAAGAACACGTAATTTACTAGTCTTTCGTTGGAGTTTAGGGCATATCCAGGGGTACTTTTATAACCCTGGTGGTAGTCTGAGCCTTCTTCTGTACCGTGAACCTAAAAGAACACTCATTAGAACTCGATTAACCTCCTTTTTGGCCTTTGGAAATAGTTGGTGTAAGGGGTGGGAGCATCTGACAATACCAACCTTAGTCCTCACCCACGTCATCCTTCTTTCTTTGACCCCCAACGTTCAGCAGCGATCATCCTCTCGCACTTCTCACATCACCTCCCCGCTCATCAACAGCAGTGTCTCGTTCTCCTCCACTTACTCTCCACAAAAAACACCAGCAAGGCGAGTAGCGCAATGGCGTACACGTGCGAGGCCTTGATAAATGTGCCACAAGCCTAGCCAAGGATTTTAATGAGAGACTCCATGAACTTGACGCTGCGAATAACTATTACAGAAACTACTGTGGTTGCACTGAAAGTCGGACATTTTTCTCTTGTGATTTCATTCAGTTGCAAAACCATAAGAATTTCTTCGGCTGGGAGACAAGCCTCGTTCTCCTTATCATTGTACTAAAACACTAATCAGTACAACGTATATTGAGTAAATGGATATTACTTGAAGATATCATAGTTTGAGCGTCATTAAAAACAAAAAGTCTGTTCTTGCAGCACAGTACACTGAACAAACATTTAAGCGTCTCTTTGCTGCCAAAATTTAAGGAATGTCTCGCAGGTGTTGTCCATAGTACTCTTGTTGTTGAGATGTAGTCCATTGGAGTGTGAGGCCGCTCCGTCACATTTCTGAAGTCTACAAGGTCGCACCTTCAGGCTGCTCAGCGCTGTGAAGGCAGGCGTGCTGTCTGGGTGGTGGTTTCAGCGTAGGAGGCTGGAGCTGCTCACTGCGCTTAGTCACCCATAGAAACAATAAGCTTTAGATAAATATATAGGCATAATTGCTCTGCTAAATTGTTCAGTGCTGTGAAGGTTGAGGTACTGTCTGCTTGTTATGGTCAAACCTACTGAGTTTAAATCTGGACGCACTGAGCAGCTCAGGTCTCCTACGCCTGTGCAAATTTTGCACCAGCACAGGAGACCTGGGCTGCTCAGTGCGTTCTTGATTTCAATAAAGCCACGTTTTTTATATGTGCGTTGAATATGTGGCTAACAAAGTGAGGATATACACACTATATTTAAGCTAATAGTCAAAGGCTGATAAGGGGTGAGGCGTATATAGGATATAGTATCATTCTTTAGAGTCCGTGGTGCAGCGGTTAGCATTCCTAGCTACGAGTCCGGGGACCTAGGTTCGAATCCCGGCCCTAGCTCGCCACGCAGCCCAGCCAGCTGTTCATCATCCCTTTCGGGCTGGTCAGTAAATGGGTACCTGGGGAAACCTGGATAAGGTAAACTGTGGTGCTCCGGATGTCACACTGGCCCTGTGTCCCGAGGCAATAAGTTATTACCCGCCATAGGCTCAAGGGACAATGTGACATAGATGAGCCCCAAGGCTACGCGCAGGTGTGTGTGTGTGTGTGTGTGTGTGTGTGTGTGTGTGTGTGTGTGTGTGTGTGCGTGTGACTTCAGACGGAGGCAGACGGGGCTTGTTGTGAAGGCCGCAAGGTTTGTGGTGAACCTCTTCCCACACTGATGACGGTGGCTCGGATGGCTGGATCAAGGCCTCGAGGTGTAACTGGTAGTGGTGTAATCCATTTTCTGATTTATAGTGATTTTTTCTCTGTCAAACTACTCACTAAGAAGTAGGATGCATTTGTCATTATGAACCCATGCCGCCTTCCTTGGCTTGATGCTGCCGTTGCTGTTTTCTATCATGGGTGGAGGCAGAAGAAAGGTAATAAAAATGGATGTGGCTCCCATAAAAAGGGAAACAAAGGAGTGCCAATATCGGTTATTGTATTTGTACCTCTCGTGCTGTGTAATAAATTATCAACTCTGCCGCTGCACCCCCTCGTTAACCCACCGTCACCCCCCCCCCCCCTCTCCTCCTACCCTAGTGACCGGCGACGCAGTGTGAAGGGTTCTTAAGGAAAAGAAAATATCAATAAAGACCATGGAAGAAGAAGTAGTGGGTAAAGGATGTAGTTTTTCGAAGTTTCTTAGCGGCACCAAGAATTGTAACGTCTGCTTCGTTCTTCTACTGGTCCTTCGTCCTTCTACTGGTCCGTCGAACGTAGTTATGTTATATAATTTTGAAAAGTCTCGAATGTTCCGCGAGCAAGCAAAGCAAATTAAACGCCTCAGATATTAATGACGTGAAAGACAACGAGACGTGCCCCTTTGTCAAGCGTTAATTTCCCGCCATCAGCTCGTTTGAAGATCACTCGAATGGCAGCAGTGTGACGTGTAATTTGTAAGTCAAAAGATGTTAATGGTAAAACTGCTTGACTTCTTAATTCGTTAGATAGGTCCACTGCTTTTTTTCCTCGCTTGGATAAATAACATTTGGTATATATTTCCTTAATCTCTTTCTTGTAACCTTGCGTCCTGCTCTCCACACACCACAACTGCCAGCACGCACCACCCAACCCGACTATCACCCAGCAGCCATGTACAACAACAACCAGCACGCTATCCAACCTTTTAAACTCAAGTAAAAACTGTAGAGCCCGCCCGCGGCAACCAAGAGTTATCATCCATCGTCTACAAAGGTTACACGCAAAGACAATCACAACACGTCCACTCACTCAAATGATCTGCGATTCCAGCCCCCACCCCCGACAACCTCCCCCCTCCCCTTTTTTCAACAACAATGGAGACGGCTCAAGGGCAACAAAAAGTGTAGAAAAAAAGCCCGCTACTCACCGCTCCCACAACAGACAAAAGTAAAGAGTGGCCAAAAGAGAGGTCAATTTCGAGTGCAGAGGTGTCTCCATACGAGGGCGGACAAGGCCCCTGTATATGGACAGCATCTGTGCGGGGGAGAAAAACTGGCGGAGACGATACAGAACGCCCAACCTCGAGGATGACGTAATGGCTTGTTGTCTGCTTCGTGTCTAATGGGCGTTTGGGGAACGTTGTGTGGTACAGTAGTACCTGCACCACACCTGTGTGTTTAGAAAAGGAAGTGGAGTACAAAGGCTAGCTGTGACACAAGGGCTGACGGACGGCTACACCCAAGCCCGTGTCACGAGCAGTGATTGGCCGCAATACTTGTCCCCGATAGGAGAAAGCGCCGGGTTATCTTTTCCTTTATAAAAAAAAGTATAATCAACGGAGATGGGACATAAAGGGGGGGAACCATTGCTATCTTTTTTTTTGGGGGGGAAGGCAATATTTTTTTCTCTGTAACTTATTTACAAATACTATGCTTTTATCTTTCTAAACATTGATGAAAAACTTTTATTTTCATGCATCATTTTCATGAGTCCTTACAGTAATGTGGAGCGTTTACTTTTCTCAACGCCTATTAGATGATATATTGTTTTATAAAGGAAACCCATTTTAATGCTTTCACTGCACACACACACACACACACACACACACACACACACACACACACACACACACACACACACACACACACACACACACACACACACACACACACACACACACACACACATAATTCTCACCATCAAACAATCACCTTTTCCTTTGCCCCCACCAGCCCTAAACACGTTGCCTTCTGCTGCACACGTCAGACGCGAGGAGTGTCTAACATTTATTTGGTTTGTATGGATTAGTTTCCTTGTTATTATTACGTTGACCATCGAAACACTGCAGTAAGAAGGCTCATCTTTTGCCAGCAGTTCCAAGCGTGATACAGAACGCAAAAAGCACCACCGTGGTATGGCGCATCAGGCCCCGTGCAGGTGGCCGGCCTCGGTCTTTTTGTGATTTTGCCGCAGCAGCTTTTTCCCCCTGTATGCTCTTTTCTTTTATTCACATTTATTATCGTCTTGCGCGTCCGAGATAATGCCTCCCTCATTTCTTTTATTTTGTTTTACCCATGCAAGCTCGTTCGTCATATCAAATCATAATCTTCACAAACATAGAATCATCGTAAATTTTATCCCCGCCAAAAGAAGGAGCTTTCCCTTAATGATGAGGTTACACAACACGCATAGGACTCCGCCTCACCTTGACCACATGAAGGACCTGTCGGAAGGTTTTTGTTTGTACGATAAAGAATCACCTGTGTGTGTGTGTGTGTGTGTGTGTGTGTGTGTGTGTGTGTGTGTGTGTGTGTTTACATCCCTGCCTATAGCGCCGGTAGGCTTTCTTCAGGGGCCAGATGGTCGGTTCAGGCCCGTCATGGTGCGGGCAATTTTTTTTTAAAGTGGCGCCAGTTATGCTCGGCTGAAGCTGCCCCCGGGAACTCATTCTTGATTCACTGGACGGTTTCTTCTAGAGTAGAGTCCGGGTCGATGGGTGGTCTTCTGGACAGCATGTGGGTAGTCTTAGGCCACTCGGCGGTGACTGAAAAATCCCAGGTGATAGCGTGGGGATTCGAACTGACGTTGTCAATGGCGTATTGAATGTGAACCCAGCACGCTAACCACTCAGCCACCGCCAATGTGTTAATGTATTTATGAATATTCATTTGTGTACACACAATTATATTTTGAGCGCTCGCACCTCTGTGTGTGTGGGGAGGGGTGACAGAGATAGACAGACAGACAGACAGAGACAAAGAAGTATATATACATTCAGACAGATAGACAGGCAAACAGACAAAAAAAAATCGAACCGAAAGACATATATAGGGAATAACAAGCAAAGAGACAGACCGACCGTCAAATGCTTAAATCGTCAAACAAATGTGCCGAATATGCAGACGCAGATGACATATAAACAAACTGAAACGCTGATTGTTCGAAACACTGGCAATCCAAAAGACATCAGTAGATACAAAAAAAAACATAACAACACAACTGTTTCGGAGTATAATCATACCGTGGGAGTAAGGACTCATCAGGAAAGTCTCCACCGCAGGATGGGAGATGTGAAGGTTGTGTAGCTTTCGAAAACAATTTTTATTTATGTAGGAAAGTCACTTTTTTTTATCCGACCAGCTGAACACTATCACCATCAGTTTTGGCTTATTAGTAAAGATCAACATTAGCATATACGAGTAAATAAGAAATACATCGAATAAATAATATGAATCGTACCACTGCAACCAATAAAAAAAAAACATCGAATTCCAGTTTATCATGTTAAGAGAAAATGTTTAATGATTTATTGGTAAATGTCAGATCTCCAATAAGACGTAAATTAGTATCCAGTGAAGACTTTGGGAGATGTTAAACACACGCACCCTTACTAAATATGTTTAAAGCCTTTTTAAGACAACCCAAAATAAAAACAAGGACAGTAGTAACTGAGCTTTTCCCTTTTATTCCTCCAGACTCTATACATGAGCATCGCCTCACAGTTTTTTTACACGTCAATTAAACTCTGCTTGAAGGTTCCAGATCTGAACACCTTCATTAGCTTGTCTCTCTATATCCACGACGCTATAATGCTGATAGACACGAGGAGTCATTAATGGGGGCGCCCGGCGTGGAGTCCCTCGTGGATGGGAAGCAGGAGGGCTGTCAGGCCGTCACCCTCGGATGAAGCAAGGCAGTCAGGGTCAGCCAGATCCGGCTCCTAGAGACCCACCAGAGGCGTTTCGAGTGTCAGGCCACGGCGCGTCGCCCTGCTGCCGCCATTCCTCGTTCCTTCCCTGCTGGTGATGTTTAGAGACTTGGGGTCGTATCATAAGACATTTCGCCGCCCAAGAACACACATTTGACAAGGCTTTCGTAGGAGTTGTGGGCATTTCCAGGAGTAGTCTTATGACCCTGGTGGTAGACTGACCCTTCTCCTATACCGTGAACCTGAGGAAACACTCATTAGGACCCGACAGACCCCCTCTTTGGCCTCTAGAAATCGCTGATGTGAGTAGCGAAAGTGTCTTATAATACCGACCTCGGTGTGCGGAAGACAGAGATAGAATGAACAGATAAATTAGTCCTTACTCAATAGCTCTGTGGCGGCCTAGTCCTGTCCGAATCATTGTCTGATAAGATCTTGAGCCACGGAGATTGTTTATCCGTAACGTATATTCTCATTCCATATTAAACTTGCAAAGTGTCTCAGAATTTATACTCATTTTCATGTCAGGGTATTTAGTACGCAATACAAACCGGGAAAGTGTACGCTATGCTGTCTGGCACCGGGAATCAGTGGTTGACTCTCATGATGTATCTGTAATCATGCATCTCCTATATAGGGAATGATTTATGCAGCACTCTATCGACTTTAGATGGCGTTTAGTACATCTCCAATTTCCCCCCTACCTTTTCTATTAATCTCCTCCACCTGTTATTAATCTTATTGATTTGTTTCGCATAACGTTTTAAGACAGTGGGATTCAACAATTACTGAAGCGAGAAAATGCCAACTTCTTACTCCTAAGGCCCATATTTTCAAACGAATCGGACTCCCGTTATGACTGTTTCCCAAGGCCACAGAGAAGATTAACCTGTTTGTCATGGGTGATTTTACCATTCGGGGTGCTGAAGGCGTGTGCAACTATCACCAGCATCACAAAACAGTCCATGAGAACCACAGCCACTTCATTGAGAGGCTTTTCAAACAGGCGAACCGAGGCGCCGATACCTTTAAGAATAAAACTTCCTTCCATCCAGCCAATCAGCTCCCGTAGCTAACCAGACACTCCCTCCATCCAGCCAATCAGCTCCCGTAGCTAACCAGACACTCCCTCCATCCAGCCAATCAGCTTCCGTAGCGATCTTCCCTACAAAAGGTGTAACTAGCTCTAGATTTCGCCCCATGCAATGTCAACTCCGAGCTCCCTAAAACGGCATATCTCAAACCGAGGTGATGTGGTAAATCTCAACCCTGTATAGGGTAAGCAAAGGGAAAAAGATACCCCCATCTCAAGAAATCAAAATCCCGTGGCTGGCCCCCGAGCCAAGATAACCTTCAGAAGGCTAAATGGACATAAAGCTTGGATTGCCTCACGCAGCTAACCCACAAAAACAAGCAAACACTCAAAAACAAAAGCAAAGCTGCATGGAAGTAAGGGTGGAATTACCCTTCCAAGAAAACTCACAAACTCGGACGAACACTCAAAAACACAATAAAAGCACCATGCACGTAGTGGTGGACATACCCCTCGAAGAGAACTCACGAACTCAAACAAGCATTGAGAAATACAATAAAAGCAACATGGACGTGCGGGTTGAATTACCCCTCGATGATAACTCACAAGGTGAAGTGTTCCTTCAGACACACAATAACAACAAACACGGAGCGATGGAAGGCACAATGTCGCGTTTATCGACCCCCTGGCAATGCCTACGCAAGGCTATTGTGCGCCGCCCGTACAAGTGTGTGGCCAGCCTGCTGCTGCTCCTGCTGTTGGCCGGCCACGTGGTCACCCTGGCCTACGCCTACCATCAGCAGGACCAGAGTGACCTCCTGCGGGGCATTGCCGCGCTGTGCTCCGTGCTCGTCCTCCTCCTGACGCACGGACATGATTCCCTGCGTAGGGCGTGGCTCGCCGTTCACGTCACCTATAGTGACGATCTCGCGCGAGGCGCCCTCCGCGTGCTAAACAACCTGCAGGCACAGCCCCTGCACGGACTGGGCCTGGGACCCCAGACGCCCTGCACACCTCACCTACTGGTGGTGGGTCCTGCAAGGGCTGCTGCTCGCTACCCTGGCGAGCTTCATCTCGGGACCCAGCACCCCGGACAAAGACAACCCTGATGATGACAACCCTGACGATGACAACCCTGGCGCTGACCCTGACAGTGATCCTCACCCTGTGGGTGACTTTGAAGTGGAACTGAGGGAGGTGGTGGTGGCGGTGGAGGATGGACAGCAGAGGTGCAGTAACAGCAACATGCACGTAACGGTTGAATTACCTCTCGAAGATAACTCACAAAGTGAAGTGTTCCTTGAGACACAATAACAACAAACACGGAGCGATGGAAGGCACAATGTCGCGTTTACCAACGCCCTGCCAACGCCTATGCAAGGCTATTATGCGCCGCCCGTACAAGTGTGTGGCCGGCCTGCTGCTGCTCCTGCTGCTGGCCGGCCACGTGGCCACCCTGGCCTACGCCTACCATCAGCAAGGCCAGAGTGACCTCCTGCGGGGCATTGCCGCGCTATGCTCCGTGCTCATCGTGCCATCCGTCGCCCTCCTCCGGCCATCCGGGAGTTCCTTAATGCGGTGGGCATGGCTCGCCGTTCACGTCACCTATAGTGACGACCTCGTGCGAGAGGCCCTCGCTGTGCAATACGACCTGCAGGCACAGCCCCTGCTGCACGCCCTGGGCCTGGGACCCACCGACGCCCTGCACACCCTCGGCTACTGGTGGTGGGTCCTGCAGGGGCTGCTGCTCGCTACCCTGGCGAGCTTCATCTTGGGGCCCAGCGCCCCTGATTACTACAGCCACGACGATGACAGCCCTGACGATAACAACCCTGACGACGAAAACCCTGACGATGACCCTGACAGTGATCTTGACACTGAAAGTGAAGAGTGTCAGCAGAGGTACAGTAACTCCAAACACGGAGCGATGGAAGGCACAATGTCGCGTTTATCAACGCCCTGCCAACGCCTACGCAAGGCTATTATGCGCCGCCCGTACAAGTGTGTGGCCGGCCTGCTGCTGCTCCTGCTGCTGGCCGGCCACGTGGTCACCCTGGCCTACGCCTACCATCAGCAGGACCAGAGTGACCTCCTGCGGGGCATTGCCGCGCTGTGCTCCGTGCTCGTCCTCCTCCTGACGCACGGACATGATTCCTTGCGTAGGGTGTGGCTCGCCGCTCACGTCACCTATAGTGACGACCTCGCGCGAGGTGCGCTCCGCGTGCTATACGACCTGCAGGCACAGCCCTTGCTGCACGGACTGGGCCTGGGACCCTCCGACGTCCTGCACACCCTCGCCTACTGGTGGTGGGTCCTGCAAGGACTGCTGCTCGCTACCCTGGCGAGCTTCATTTCGGGAGCCAGCGACCCTGGCGATGAGAACCCTTACGATGACAACCCTGATGATGACAAATCTGATGATGACAACCCTGACGATGACCCTGGTCTTGATCTTGACCCTGTGTTTGAAGAGGATGACTTTGAAGAAGTGGAACTGAGGGAGGTGGTGGTGGTGGTGGAGGCAGTGAATTGGCAGTTCAGGGTGGGGGCTCTAGTCCCCCCTCCTGTCCCGCCCGTCCACCACCCTCGGGGTGAGGAGGAGGGGGAAGACGAGGATGAGTTTGAGGACATGGATCAGAGGGAGGTGATGGAGGCGGTGGAGGAGGGGCAGTTCGGGGTGGGGGACCTTGCCGCCCCTCTCGAGCCACCTGCCGAGGAGATTGAAGAAGAGGATGGCTTTGAGGAGGTGGACCGGGTGGAGATGGACCGGGAAGAGGTGGTGGAGGTGGTGGTGGGGCAGTTCGGGGTGGGCGCTGCTGCCGCCCCTCCGGACCCGCCCGCCCGCCACCCTGGTCCTGTTGAGTAAGGAGGGTGAAGGCGAGGATGACTTTGACGAAGTAAGCGAGAGGGACGTGGCAGCGATGCAGTTAGGCCAGTGCAGAATGTATAAAAAAAAAAGAAACTAAATAAAAAATAAAAAAAATATAAAATACTAAAAAAAACTTAAAATGAAAAACAAAAGATTAGGATTAAGATTATGAAAAAAATCAAACCAAATACAAAATACATAAAAAAACAAAAATAAAAAGAAGTAAAAAAAAATCAAACCCCAATACAAAATGTGAGGGTAAAGGTTAAGGATCACATTTCTTTGCGTCAAAAAGGAGCAATTGTTTCACCCGACGAGAAGAAAACTTGTAAAATCGCCAAAGTATTAATGAAAGTTCCGATCACAGCTTGGAAATAACGACCGCTAAACTTGGTTAACTTTAAGATCGATCAAAACAAAACAAAAGTCATCGGCCAGTGAGTATATGTCTTGGACGACTTGAGAAACAAAACATAAAAAGGACAATAATTAATCTCACATTGCAGTTCAAAATGTACTTGCGGAATGGAACATCCGAAACAAATACCGTGTGTGTGTGTGTGTGTGTGTGTGTGTGTGTGTGTGTGTGTGTGTGTGTGTGTGTGTGTGTGTGTGTGTGTGTGTGTGTGTGTGTGTGTGTGTGTGTGTGTGTGTGTGTGTGTGTGTGTGTGTGTGTGTGTGTGTGTGTGTGTGTGTGTGTGTGTGTGTGTGTGTGTGTGTGTGTGTGTGTGTGTGTGTGTGTGTGTGTGTGTGTGTGTGTGTGTGTGTGTGTGTGTGTGTGTGTGTGTGTGAGTGAATGAGTGAGCGAGTGAGTTAGTGTGCGTGTGTGTGGCGGGGGGAGGGTACTGTGTGTCGATGTATGTGATGCCGTGTGATATGATATGATTCACAGTGATGGCGTGTGGTAAGTTTCCTTTCCAGGTAATATTGTGTAATATGTTTCCTTTCCAGGTAATGTTGTGTGATATGTTTCCTTTTCAGGTAATGTTGTGTGATATGTTTCCTTTTCAGGTAATGTAGTGTGATATGTTTCCTTTCCAGGTAATGTTGTGTGATATGTTTCCTTTCCAGGTAATGTTGTGTGATATGTTTCCTTTTCAGGTAATGTTGTGTGATATGTTTCCTTCCCAGGTAATGTTGTGTGATATGTTTCCTTTTCAGGTAATGTTTTGTGATATGTTTCCTTATCAGGTAATGTTGTGTGATATATTTCCTTTCCAGGTATTGTTGTGTGATATGATTCCTTTCCAGGTAATGTTGTGTGATATGTTTCCTTTCCAGGTAATGTTGTGTGATATGTTTCCTTTCCAGGTAATGTTGTGTAATATGTTTCCTTTCCAGGTAATGTTGTGTGATATGATTCCTTTCCAGATAATGTTGTGTGATATATTTCCTTTCCAGGTAAGGTTGTGTGATATGATTCCTTTCCAGGTAATGTTGTGTGATATGTTTCCTTTCCAGGTAATGTTGTGTGATATGTTTCCTTTCCAGGTAATGTTGTGTGATATGTTTCCTTTCCAGGTAATATTGTGTGATTATGTTTCCTTCCCAGGTAATGTTGTGTGATATGATTCCTTTCCAGGTAATGTTGTGTGATATGTTTCCTTTCCAGGTAATGTTGTGTGAGATGTTTCCTTTCCAGGTAATATTGTGTGATATGTTTCCTTCCCTGGTAATGTTGTGTGATATGTTTCCTTTTCTGGTAATGTTGTGTGATATGTTTCCTTTCCAGGTAATGTTGTGTGATATGTTTCCTTTCCAGATAATGTTGTGTGATATATTTCCTTTCCAGGTAATGTTGTGTGATATGATTCCTTTCCAGGTAATGTTGTGTGATATGTTTCCTTTCCAGGTAATGTTGTGTGATATGTTTCCTTTCCAGGTAATATTGTGTGATATGTTTCCTTTCCAGGTAATGTTGTGTGATATGTTTCCTTTCCAGGTAATATTGTGTGATATGTTTCCTTTCCAGGTAATGTTGTGTGATATGTTTCCTTTCCAGGTAATATTGTGTGATATGTTTCCTTTACAGGTAATGTTGTGTGATATGTTTCCTTCCCAGGTAATGTTGTGTGATATGTTTCCTTTTCTGGTAATGTTTTGTGATATGTTTCCTTCCCAGGTAATGTTGTGTGATATGTTTCCTTTCCAGGTAATGTTGTGTGATACGTTTCCTTTCCAGGTAACGTTGTGTGATGTTTCCTTTCCAGATAATATTGTGTGATATATTTCCTTTCCAAGTAATGTTGTGTGATATGATTCCTTTCCAGGTAATGTTGTGTGATATGATTCCTTTCCAGGTAATATTGTGTGATATGTTTCCATTCCAGGTAATGTTGTGTGATATGTTTCCTTCCCAGGTAATGTTGTGTGATATGTTTCCTTTCTAGGTAATGTTGTGTGATATGTTTCCTTTCCAGGTAACGTTGTGTGATGTTTCCTTTCCAGGTAATATTGTGTGATATGTTTCCTTTCCAGGTAATATTGTGTGATATATTTCCTTTCCAGGTAATATTGTGTGATATGTTTCCTTTCCAGGTAATATTGTGTAATATGTTTCCTTTTCAGGTAATGTTGTGTTATATGTTTCCTTCCCAGGTAATGTTGTGTGATATGTTTCCTTTTCAGGTAATGTTTTGTGATATGTTTCCTTCCCAGGTAATGTTGTGTGATATATTTCCTTTCCAGGTAACGTTGTGTGATATGATTCCTTTCCAGGTAATGTTGTGTGATATGTTTCCTTTCCAGGTAATGTTGTGTGATATGATTCCTTTCCAGGTAATGTTGTGTGATATGTTTCCTTTCCAGGTAATGTTGTGTTATATGTTTCCTTTCCAGGTAATGTTGTGTAATATGTTTCCTTTCCATTTAATGTTGTGTGATATGTTTCCTTTCCAGGTAATATTGTGTAATATGTTTCCTTTCCAGGTAATATTGTGTAATATGTTTCCTTTCCAGGTAATATTGTGTAATATGTTTCCTTTCCAGGTAATGTTGTGTTATATGTTTCCTTTCCATTTAATGTTGTGTGATATGTTTCCTTTCCAGGTAATGTTGTGTGATATGTCTCCTTCCCAGATAATGTTGTGTGATATGTTTCCTTTCCATTTAATGTCGTGTGATATGTTTCCTCCCCAGGTAATGTTGTGTGATATGTTTCCTTTCCAGGTAATGTTGTGTGATATGATTCCTTTCCAGATAATGTTGTGTGATATATTTCCTTTCCAGATAATGTTGTGTGATATGATTCCTTTCCAGGTAATATTGTGTAATATGTTTCCTTTCCAGGTAATGTTGTGTGATATGTTTCCTTTCCAGGTAATATTGTGTGATATGTTTCCTTTCCAGGTAATGTTGTGTGATATGTTTCCTTCCCAGGTAATGTTGTGTGATATGTTTCCTTTTCAGGTAATGTTTTGTGATATGTTTCCTTCCGAGGTAATGTTGTGTGATATGTTTCCTTTCCAGGTAATGTTGTGTGATATGTTTCCTTTCCAGGTAACGTTGTGTGATGTTTCCTTTCTAGGTAATATTGTGTGATATGTTTCCTTTCCAGGTAATATTGTGTGATATATTTCCTTTCCAGGTAATATTGTGTGATATGTTTCCTTTCCAGGTAATATTGTGTAATATGTTTCCTTTCCAGGTAATATTGTGTAATATGTTTCCTTTCCAGGTAATGTTGTGTGATATGTTTCCTTCCCAGGTAATGTTGTGTGATATGTTTCCTTTTCAGGTAATGTTTTGTGATATGTTTCCTTCCCAGGTAATGTTGTGTGATATGTTTCCTTTCTAGGTAATGTTGTGTGATATGTTTCCTTTCCAGGTAACGTTGTGTGATGTTTCCTTTCCAGGTAATATTGTGTGATATGTTTCCTTTCCAGGTAATATTGTGTGATATATTTCCTTTCCAGGTAATATTGTGTGATATGTTTCCTTTCCAGGTAATATTGTGTAATATGTTTCCTTTTCAGGTAATGTTGTGTTATATGTTTCCTTCCCAGGTAATGTTGTGTGATATGTTTCCTTTTCAGGTAATGTTTTGTGATATGTTTCCTTCCCAGGTAATGTTGTGTGATATATTTCCTTTCCAGGTAATGTTGTGTGATATGATTCCTTTCCAGGTAATGTTGTGTGATATGTTTCCTTTCCAGGTAATGTTGTGTGATATGATTCCTTTCCAGGTAATGTTGTGTGATATGTTTCCTTTCCAGGTAATGTTGTGTGATATGTTTCCTTTCCAGGTAATGTTGTGTGATATGTTTCCTTTCCAGGTAATGTTGTGTGATATGATTCCTTTCCAGATAATGTTGTGTGATATATTTCCTTTCCAGGTAATGTTGTGTGATATGATTCCTTTCCAGGTAATGTTGTGTGATATGTTTCCTTTCCAGGTAATGTTGTGTGATATGATTCCTTTCCAGGTAATGTTGTGTGATATGATTCCTTTCCATTTAATGTTGTGTGATATGTTTCCTTTCCAGGTAATGTTGTGTGATATGTTTCCTTTCCAGTTAATGTTGTGTTATATGTTTCCTCCCCAGGTAATGTTGTGTGATATGATTCCTTTCCAGGTAATGTTGTGTGATATGATTCCTTTCCAGGTAATGTTGTGTGATATGATTCCTTTCCAGGTAATGTTGTGTGATATGTTTCTTTTCCCTTTAATGTTGTGTGATATGTTTCCTTTCCAGGTAATATTGTGTGATATGTTTCCTTTCCAGGTAATGTTGTGTGATATGTTTCCTTCCTAGGCAATGTTGTGTGATATGTTTCCTTTTCTGGTAATGTTTTGTGATATGTTTCCTTCCCAGGTAATGTTGTGTGATATGTTTCCTTTCCAGGTAATGTTGTGTGATATGTTTCCTTTCCAGGTAACGTTGTGTGATGTTTCCTTTCCAGATAATATTGTGTGATATATTTCCTTTCCAGGTAATGTTGTGTGATATGATTCCTTTCCAGGTAATGTTGTGTGATATATTTCCTTTCCAGGTAATGTTGTGTGATATGTTTCCTTTCCAGGTAACGTTGTGTGATGTTTCCTTTCCAGGTAATATTGTGTGATATGTTTCCTTTCCAGGTAATATTGTGTGAAATATTTCCTTTCCATGTAATGTTGTGTGATATGTTTCCTTTCCAGGTAACGTTGTGTGATGTTTCCTTTCCAGGTAATATTGTGTGATATGTTTCCTTTCCAGGTAATGTTGTGTGATATATTTCCTTTCCAGGTAACGTTGTGTGATGTTTCCTTTCCAGGTAATATTCTGTGATATGTTTCCTTTCCATTTAATGTTGTGTGATATGTTTCCATCCCAGGTAATGTTGTGTGATATGTTTCCTTTCCATTTAATGTTTTGTGATATGTTTCCATCCCAGGTAATGTTGTGTGATATGTTTCCTTTCCATTTAATGTTTTGTGATATGTTTCCTTTCCAGGTAATGTTGTGTGATATGTTTCCTTTCCATTTAATGTTGTGTGATATGTTTCCATCCCAGGTAATGTTGTGTGATATGTTTCCTTTCCATTTAATGTTTTGTGATATGTTTCCTTTCCAGGTAATGTTGTGTGATATGTTTCCTTTCCTGGTAATGTTGTGTGATATGTTTCGTTTCCATTTAATGTTGTGTGATATGTTTCCTTTCCATTTAATGTTGTGTTATATGTTTCCTCCCCAGGTAATGTTGTGTCATATGTTTCCTTTCTAATTAATGCTGTGTGATATGTTTCCTTTCCAGGTAACGTTGTGTGATGTTTCCTTTACAGGTAATATTGTGTGATATGTTTCCTTTCCAGGTAATATTGTGTGATATATTTCCTTTCCAGGTAATATTGTGTGATATGTTTCCTTTCCAGGTAATATTGTGTAATATATTTCCTTTCCAGGTAATATTGTGTGATATGTTTCCTTTCCAGGTAATGTTGTGTGATATGTTTCCTTTCCAGGTAACGTTGTGTGATGTTTCCTTTCCAGGTAATATTGTGTGATATGTTTCCTTTCCAGGTAATATTGTGTAATATATTTCCTTTCCAGGTAATATTGTGTGATATGTTTCCTTTCCAGGTAACGTTGTGTGATGTTTCCTTTCCAGGTAATATTGTGTGATATGTTTCCTTTCCAGGTAATATTGTGTAATATGTTTCCTTTCCAGGTAATATTGTGTGATATGTTTCCTTTCCAGGTAATGTTGTGTGATATATTTCCTTTCCAGGTAATGTTGTGTGATATATTTCCTTTCCAGGTAATATTGTGTGATATGTTTCCTTTCCAGGTAATGTTGTGTGATATGATTCCTTTCCAGGTAATGTTGTGTGATATGTTTCCTTTCCAGGTAATGTTGTGTGATATGATTCCTTTCCAGGTAATATTGTGTGATATGTTTCCTTTCCAGGTAATATTGTGTAATATGTTTCCTTTCCAGGTAATGTTGTGTTATATGTTTCCTTTCCATTTAATGTTTTGTGATATATTTCCTTTCCAGGTAATGTTGTGTGATATGTTTCCTTTCCAGGTAATGTTGTGTGATATGTTTCCTTCCCAGGTAATGTTGAGTGATATGTTTTTCCTTTCCAGGTAATGTTGTTTGATATGTTTCCTTTCCAGGTAATGTTGTGTGATATGTTTCCTTCCCAGGTAATGTTGAGTGATATGTTTTTCCTTTCCAGGTAATGTTGTGTAATATGTTTAATTCCCAGGTAATCTTGTGTGATATGTTTCCTTTCCAGGTAATGTTACTTTCCTTTCCATTTAATGTTGTGTAATATGTTTCCTTTCCATTTAATGTTGTGTAATATGTTTCCTTTCCATTTAATGTTGTGTGATATGTTTCCTTGCAATGTAATGTTGTGTGATATGTTTCCTTCCCAGGTAATGTTGAGTGATATGTTTCCTTTCCAGGTAATGTTGTGTGATATGTTTCCTTTCCATTTAATGTCGTGTGATATGTTTCCTCCCCAGGTAATGTTGTGTGACATGTTTCCTTTCCATTTAATGTTGTTTGGTATGTTTCCTTTCCAGGTAATGTGTGATATGTTTCCTTTCCAGGTAATGTTGTGTTATATGTTTCCTCCCCAGGTAATGTTGTGTGATATGTTTCCTTTCCAGGTAATGTTGTGTGATATGTTTCCTTTCCAGTTAATGTTGTGTTATATGTTTCCTCCCCAGGTAATGTTGTGTGATATGTTTCCTTTCCAGGTAATGTTGTGTGATATGTTTCCTTTCCAGGTAATGTTGTGTGATATGTTTCCTTTCCAGGTAATGTCGTGTGATATGTTTCCTTTTTTAGGTAATGTTGTGTGATATGTTTCCTTTCCAGGTAATGTTGTGTGATATGTTATATATATATATATATGTATATATATATATATATATATATATATATATACATATATATATATATATATATATATATATATATATATATATATATATATATATATATATATATATATATATATATATATATATATATATATATATATATATATATATATATATATATATATATATATATATATATATATATATATATATATATATATATATATATATATATATATATATATATATATATATATATATATATATATATATATATATATATATATATATATATATATATATATATATATATATATATATATATATATATATATATATATATATATATATATATATATATATATATATATATATATATATATATATATATATATATATAGATATATCACCCTTCTGGTGATTGGAATGACGAGTTCTAATCAATATTGTAGAGTACTTCTGTGAAAGCTCGCTTCCATTACCAACAGAGTGAGTTCTCAATAGCATTGTTAATTAACTTCAATAAGCTCGCTATCATTACCAACAAAATGATGAAGTGTAAATGATATTGCTACTTAACTTGAATAGGTTCGCTACCATTATACACCAACAGAATGTGAATAAACTTAATCATAATTTAACATTGTATTGCGTAACCCTAACAACTATGAAACTCACTTAATAGTAATATATTAAAAACAGTGGATCGAAGCTGAAGGCAACACACTAGCTTAGTTATAAGAACTCCAAGCCTCACTGCAGTACATGAAACCTTATGATTCCCTAGCACAGAGCTTGAGAGTGTCACCTTCCTACACCTTCGCCTTCCAACAGGGTGAGATCAGTGCAGTCCAGCCTTTAACTAGAATGGTTATACCACCTCCAAGACACTCTACAGCACATGACACTTTCTGATTCACTAGCCCTAAGCCAGAGAGTGCCACCTACATACAGGGTCAGATCAGTGCAGTCCAGCCTTTCACTAGCATGTTTATACCACCTCCAAGACACTCTACAGCACATGACACCTGACTCACTAGCCCTAAGCCAGAGAGTGCCACCTACATACAGGGTCAGATCAGTGCAGTCCAGATTACACTAGCATAGTTATAACACATCCGAGCCTCTCTGAAGCACATTACATCATCTGATCCCCTACCACTGAGCCAGCGAGTGCCACATTCCTACACCATCACCTTTCTAAAGTGTCAGATTAGTGCAGTCCAGCCTATCACTAGTATAGTTATAACACCTCCAAGCCTCTCTGCAGCACATGACACCTTTTGATTTCCTATCACAGAGCTTGAGAGTGCCACCTTCCAACGCCTTAACCTCCCTACAGGGTCATATTACTGCAGTCCAGCCTTTCAGTAGCATAGGAATAACGCCTCCATGCCTCTCTGCAGTACATGACACCTTCTGATTCCCTAGCACGGAGCCAGTGAGTGCCTCCTTCCTACAGGGTTAGATTAGTGCAGTCCAGCCTTTCACTAGCATAGTTATAACACCTCCAAGCCTCTCTGCAGCACAAAACATCTTCTGACTCCCTAACACTGAGCCAGAGAGTGCCACCCTCCTACAGTTGCACATTCCAACAGGGTCAAATTAGTGCAGTCCAGCCTTTCACTAGCATAGTTATAACACCTCCAAGCCTCTCTGCAGCACAGGACACCTTCTGAGTCCCTAGCACTAAGCCAGAGAGTGCCACCCTCCTATAGGGTCAGATTAGTGCACTCCAACCGTTCACTAGCATAGTTATAACACCTCAGAGCCTCTATGCAGCACATGACAACTGCTGACTCCTTTGCACTGAGCCAGAGAGTGCCACCTTCCTATAAGGACAGATTAGTGCAGTCCAGCTTTTCACTAGCAGAGTTATAACGCCTCCAAGCCTCTCTGCAGCACATGCCACCTTCTGATTCCCTAGCACTGAGCCTTAGAGTGCCACCTTCCTATAGGGTCAGATTAGTGCAGGTCAGCCTTTCACTAGCATAGTTATAATACCTCCAAGCCTCTCTGCAGCAAATGACACCTTCTGATTCCCTAGCACTGAGCCAGAGAGTGCCACCTTCCTATAGGGTCAGATTAGTGCACTCTAACCTTTCACTAGCATAGTTATAACACCTCCAAGCCTCGCTGCAGCACATGACACCTTCTGATTCCCTAGCACTGAGCCAGAGAGTGCCACCTTCCTACAGCTGCAGCTTCCTACAGGGTCAGATTAGCGCAGGCTAACCCTTCACTAGCATAGTTATAACACCTCCAAGCCTCGCTGCAGCACATGACACCTTCTGATTCCCTAGCACTGAGCCTTAAAGTGCCACCTTCCTATAGGGTCAGATTAATGCAGTTCAGCCTTCCACTAGCATATTTATAACACCTCCAAGTTACTCTGCAGCACATGACATCTTCTGATTCCCCTGCACTGAGCCAGAGAGTGAAACCTTCCTATAGCTACACCTTCCTACAGTCCAGCTTTTCACTAGCATAGTTATAACACCTCCAAGCCTTTATGCAGCACATGGCACCTTCTGATTCCCTATCACAGAGCTTGAGAGTTACACCTTCATACACCTTCACCTTCCTACGGGGTCAGATTAGTTCAGTCCAGCCTTTGACTAGCATAGTTATAACACCTCCAAGTCTCTCTGCAGTACATAACAACTTCAGATTTCCTAGCACTACGCTCCAGAGTGCCATCTTCCTACAGGGACAGATTAGTGCAGTCCAGCCTTTCACTAACATAGTTATAACATCTGCACCCCTCTCTGCAGTACATGACACCTTCTGATTCCCTAGTACTGAGAGAGGGAGTGCCACCTTCCTACATCTTCTCCTTCCCACAGGGTCAGATTAGTCCAGTCCAGGCTATTACTACCATTGTTAAATCTCTTCCAAGCCTCTCTGCAGCACCTGACACCTTCTGATTCCTTAGCACATAGGTTGAGAGTGCCACCTTCCTACACCTTCCCCTTCCAAAAGGGTCAGATTAGTGTAGTTCAACCTTTCACTAGGATACGTATAACACATCCAAGCCTCTAGGCAGTACATGACACCTTCTGATTCCCTAGTACTGAGTGAGAGAGTGCCACCTTCCTACACCTTCCCCTTTCAAAAGGGTCAGACTAGTGTAGTTGAACCTTTCACTAGCATACTTAAAACACATCCAAGCCTCTAGTCAGTACATGACACCTTCTGATTCCCTAGCACTGAGACAGAGTATGCCACCTTTCTACAGAGTCAGATTACTGCAGTCCAGCCTTTCACCAGCATAGGTATAACACCTCCAAACCTCTCTGCTGCAAATGACACCTTCTGATTCCCTAGCACTGAGCTTGAGAGTACCAACTCCTTACATCTTCACCTTCCTACAGGGACAAATTAGTGCAGTCCAGCCTTTCACTAGCATAGTTATAACACCTCCAAACTCCTCTGCAGCACAAGACACCTGATTTCCCAGCACAGATGCAGAGTGCCACCTTCCAACACCTCCACCTTCTTTCAGGGTCAGATTAGTTCAGTCTAGCCTTTCACTAACATAGTTATTACACCTCCAGGCCTTTCTGCAGCACATGGCACCTCCTGATTCCCTAGCCTTGACCTTGAGAGTGGTGCCTTCCTGCAGGATCAGATTTGTGCAGTCCAGCATTTTACTAGCATAGTTATAACACCTCTAAGCTTCTCTGAAGAACATGAAAACCTTCTGATTCCTTAGAATTGAGCCAGAGAGTGCCACCTTCCTAAACCTTCACCTTCCTACAGGGTCTGATTAGTGCAGTCCAGCTTCTGAGTAGCATTGTTATAACACCTCCAAGCCTTTCTGCAGCACTAGGCAGCTTCAGACTCTCTAGCACTGAGCCAGAGAGTGCCACCTTCCTACATTGTTATATTACTGCAGTCCAGCCTTTCACTAACGTAGTTATAACACCTCCAATCCTCTCCGCAGCACATGACACATTCTGATTCCGTAGCACATAGCTTGAGTGTGCCACCTGCCTACAGGGTCAGATTAGTGCAGTCCTGTCTTTCACTAGCATAGTTATAATACCTCCAAGCATCTCTGCAGAACATGACACCTTCTGATTTCCTAGGACTGAGCCGGTGAGTGCCACCTTCCTACACCTTCACCTCCCTACACAGTCAGGTTACTGGAGTCCAGCATTACACTAGCATAGTTATAACATCACCAAGCCTCTCTGCAGCACATGACACCTTCTGATTCCCAAACACATAACCAGAGAGTGCCACCTTCCTACACCTACACCTTCCTACAGGGTCAGATTAGTGCAGTCCTGCCTTTCACTAGCATCGTTATAATACCTTAAAGCCCCTCTGCAGCACATGGCCCCTTCTGATTCCCTAGCACTGAGCCAGGTTAGATTAGTGTTGTCCAGCTTTTCACTATCATATTTATATCACTTCCAAGCTTCTCTGCAGTACATGACACCTTCTGATTCCCTAACCCTGTGCCAGAGAGTGCCACTTTCCTAAACCTTCAGCTTCTTACAGGGTCAGATTAGCTCAGTCAAGCCTCTCATTAGCATGTTATAACACCTCCGAGCCTTTCTGCAGCACATGCCACCTTCTGATTCCCTAGCACTGACCTTGAGAGTGCCATCTTCCTACACCTTCTCCTTCCTAAGGGGTCAGATTAGTGCAGTGCAGCGTTTCACTAGCATAGTTATAAAACTTCCAAGCTTCTCTGTAGCACATGACACCTTCTGATTCCTTAGCACTGAGATTGACCTTCCTACACCTGCACCTTCCTACAGGGTCAGATTAGTGCAGTCCATCCTTTCACAAATATAGTTATAACACTTCCAAGCCGCTCTGCAGCACATGACACCTTCTGATTCCCAAGCACTGAACCAGAGAGTGCCACCTTCCTAGAGGGGCAAAATAGTGCAGTCCAGCCTTTCACTAGCCTAGTTTAAACACCTCCAAGCCTCTCTGTAGCACATGACACCTTCTGATTCCTTAGCACGCACAGAGCCAGATAGTGCCAACTTACTAGACCTTACCCTTCCTACAAGGTCAGAAAAGTGCAGTCCAGCCTTTCACTAGCATAGTTATATCACCTCCAATCCTCCCTGCCGCACATGACACATTGTGATTTCCTAGCACAGTGCTTGATAGTGCCACCTTCGTACAGGGTCAGATTAGTACAGTCCAGCCTTTCACCAGCATAATAATAACACCTCCAAGCCTCTCTGCAGCACGTGACACATTCTGATTCCCTAGCACTAAGCCAGAGAGTCCCACCTTCCTACACCTTCACCTTCGTCAGATTAGTGCAGTCCAGCCTTTCACTAGCATAGCTGTAACACCTCCAAGCCTCTCTGCAGCATATACGACCTTTTGATTCCCTTTGAGCCAAAGAGTGCCACCTTCCTACAACTTCACCTTCCTAGAAAGCCAGATTAGTGCAGTCCAGTCGTTCACTATCATAGTTATAACACCTCTAAGCCTCTCTGCAGCACATGACACCTTCAGATTCCCTAGCACTGAGCTTGAGCGTGCCACTTTCCTACAGGGCTAGATTAGTGCAGTCCAGCATTTCAGTAGCATAGATATAACACCTCCAAGCCTCTCTGCAGCACATGGCACCTTCTGATTCCCTAGCACTGAGCCAGAGAGTGCCACTTTCCTACACCTTCACCTTTTTACTGGGTCAGAATAGTGCAGTCTAGCCTATCACTAAGATAGTTATAACACCTCCAAGCCTCATTGCAGCACATGGCACCTTCTTTTTCCTGAGCATTGAGCCAGAGAGTGCCACCTTCCTACAGGTCAGATTAGTGCTGTCCAGCCTTTCACTAGCATAGGTATAACACCTACAAGCCTCTCTGCAGCACATGACACCTTCTGATTCCCTATGAATGAGCCAGATAGTGCCACCTTTCTACAGTGTCAGATTACTGCAGTCCAGCTGTTGTATAGTCATTACACTTCAGCGGCACCGAAGCACTGAGCTGATCTTCGGAACAGCAATCCGAGGATACATGTACTGCCAAGGCCCGAGGATCGGACATTCCCTGTCTGGCCTCTTTATAGAATACATCGCAACCCCCGCTCCTTCGTGTGTGTCATTCACTCCTCAACACGTGGCGACGAGGATGGGATTCTGAAGGAATCAAGTGAAACCCCGAGGACGAGAATGGGAGCAATAATTGGAGCGGTGGAGCAGTACTCAGGGGAGAAGATTTCGAGGCCTATACAGAAAGGTTCGAAGAGTTCCTGGAGGTCAGTAATATCACCGAGGAGAATCGGAAACGGGCGTTGTTCCTGACTGTCTGCGGCCCGACGGTGTATCAATTACTGAGGAACCTGTGCGCCCTGGGGAAACCCTCTGAGAGGACACTGAAGGAATTGATTCGTCTCGCTACTCAGCACTATGCGCCCAAAGTTTCAGTGGTGGTGGAAAGGTTCAAATTCAACTCTGAAAATCAAAGGGAAACCCTGACAATCAGCAGTTACGTGGCAGAACTGAAGAGGAAAGCTTCCAATTGCAGCTTTGGGGCAAACTTAACAGAGCAGCTTCGAGAAAATTCGTCGGTGGAGTGTCGAGCGAACGGATCCGGCGGAGGCTGTTACGAGAGGGCGATGACTTAACTTGGGACAAAGTGTGCAAACTGGCATTATCGATGGAGGCAGCAACCACGGAGGCGAAGGTACTGGGAGGGGAGCACAAAGAAGCCCAGGTGAACAGAGTGGAGCCGCCGCGAACGAAGCCCGGGGACCAGAAAGAACCAACGAGCAGGTGGGACAAGGCCAGGCTGCAAAACAAGTACTTGCCTCGTGAGGGGGCACGTAGTAGTGTAGCTTGTAATCGGTGTGGCAGTAGTTACCACAAGGCAACGGAGTGCCCATTTAAGGATAGGGAATGCTTCAGGTGCAGTCGTAAAGGCCACACCAGGCGAATGTAATGTGTCGACGGCGAGGCAGAGTAAATAGCGTGGAGGATGAGGAGCAAGAGATTAGTGATGAGGAAGAGAGGGTGGAGGTGTTTGGTATTTTACAGCTGCCTGGACAACAGCGGAGAACCCGGAAAACCCCACCACTGACTGTAGACGTGAGCGTGCAGGGCACAGAGATACGCACGGAGGTGGACACGGGAGCGAGCAGCACGGTCATCAGCTAGGAGGAGTGGAACAGGCTACGCAGCAAACCAAGACTTGAAGCCTCCAACAGGCGGTTAGTCACATACACAGGTGAGGCACTTCAGGTACGAGGAGTAGCCATGCTGGAGGTCAAGTTTAAAAATCAAATAGAAACTCTGCCGTTAAAGGTAGTGAAAGGAACAGGGCCCTCGCTCCTGGGTCGTGACTGGCTACTGGGGATTCAGCTGGACTGGAAGATGGTAGGCAAACTTTGAGTTGCGGAGAAGAATGGGGATAAACTTACCACAATCCTACACAAGCACAGTGAGGTCTTTTCACAGTCCTTAGGGCACATGCCGATCAAAGCACACCTGCGTCTCAAGGAAGGAGCACGACCGGTGCGGAAGAAAGCGCGACCAGGGCCACACGCCCTTTACCCACTCGTGGACCAGGAGCTGGAGAGGTGGATTAAGGAAGGTGTTGCCGAGCCCGTGGAGACTGACAACAGCAGTGTCTAGGCGACACCGTTGGTGGTAGTGCCCAAAGCAGATGGCAAAGTAAGGCTGGCGGCTGACTACAGAGTGACGGTAAATCCCCAGTTGGATATAGTTAAGCACCCCTTACCCTCCCCGGAAGAGTTGTTTACAAGGATAAAAGGGAAGAGGTTTGCAAAGCTAGATTTGAGAGATGCTTATCTACAGATGGAGTTAAGTGAGGAATCAAAAGACCTAACAACTGTAGCTACGCATAGAGGATTGTTGAGGATGAAGAGATTGCCCTTTGGTTTAGCTTTCTGTGGGGACATTTTCCAGGCGGCGATGGACAGAATATTAGAAGGAATCCCCTCCTGTGTGGCATACTTAGACGACTTGCTGGTGATGGGCACGAACACAGAAGACCTTATTGAAACTTTGGACAAAGTGCTGGGGAGACTGAAAGAGAATGAGATTAGGCTCAAAAGGTCAAAGTGTGAATTCAATTTGCAGGAGGTGCACGGAGCTGAAACCCATACCCGAGAAGACCGAAGCAATAAGGAGGATGCCGAACCCGAGTGCTGTACCGACACTCCGGAGCGTATTGGGAGCGGTGGGTACTAGTCCCGGCTGTTGCCACACCTCGCCACTACGTTGTCGCCATTGTATGAGCTACTCAAGAATGGTGTTAAGTGGCGATGGACCAAGGAATGTGAAGAGGCGATGGCAAGGGTAAAACAGACGGTGGCCAGCAACCCAGTATTGGTGATATACGGTCCACAATTACCGGTCAAACTGGTAACAGACGCGAGCGAAGTAGGAGTCGGGGCGGCGCTAATGCATGTCTTTCCAGGAGACATAGAAAGGCCGGAGGCGTATGCGTCAAGAATACTGACACAAACAGAGCAGAAATATCCCATCGTAGAAAAGGAAGCTTTGGCAGTTTCTTACGGCATTAGGAAATTTCATCAGTATTGCTATGAGAGGAAGTTTACCCTTGTCAGTGATAACAAAGCACTTTCCAGAATATTGAACCCCAGCAGAGATGCCGCCGTTGGGGGCAGCGCAGATGCAGCGATACGCCCTTCAACTAGCAGCCTACAGCTACGATGTGGAGGTAAGACCCTCTGCAGACATGAGGGTCGCCGACACCTTGTCCAGACTACCGCTCTCGGGCATTGTCGACAAAGGAGCAGAAAGAATAGAAAGGGAAGCCATGACAAGTAACGTGTTATATATGGACGAGGAGCCTTCTGTGACAGCAAGAGAAGTGTCAGCGGCAACGCGGCGTGACAGAGTCCTGGGAAAGGTGCTGGCGGCAGTAAGGTCAGGCGGATTGCCGGAGGAGGCAACATCAGAGGTAAGCAGCTACAAGTCTCGGATGGAGGAGCTCTCGACAGAGGGGGATTGCTTAATGTGGGGAGGCAGAGTGGTGATACCGGCGTCCCTGCAAGACAAGGTGAAAAAGGAACTGCATGTGGGGCACTCAGGATGCGTGAGGATGAAGCAGCTGGCTCGACGATGTGTGTGGCGGCCGGGTCTCGACAAGGAGCTGGAGGATTTGGCGAGAGCGTGTCCAGGATGTGCGGAGAAGCGGGCAGCACCACCACAGTCAGCGGTCCACCCATGGGAGAGAACACGAGGCAGAGGCTCCATGCAGATTTTGCGGGGCCAATTATGGGAACAACGCTTCTCAAAGTAGTGGATAGCTACTCAAAGTGGATAGAGGCAGTACCAATGAAAACCACGACAACGGCTCGAACTATTCATGAACTGAGTGTACTGTTTAGTAGGCTTGGTTTACCCCAACAGCTATGCACAGGCAATGGCCCGCAGTTTACGTCGGAAGAGATGGCATCTTTCGTCAAGCAGAATGGAATCCGGCACATCAGAGTGGAGCCATACCACCCGGCGAGTAACGGACTGGCGGAGAGAGCGGTGAGCACTGTGAAGGAAGGAATAAAGGCAATGATGGGGGGCTGCAAGTCGGGGAAAAGGAGCCTGTTTAAATTTCTGTTAAACTATCGTTCTACTCCACACAGCACAACAGGGAAAACAAATGACATAGTTTGGGCAAGAAGCTATGTGGGACCGACATGGAGGAGAGGGAGAATAATAGCCAAGACGGGACCACTGTCCTACGAAGCAGATGTTGGAGGAAATACCTTGAGGTCCCGCCACGCGGATCAAATAATTTTGGTAAGCAGTGACAGGCCTGCCAAGGACAAAATTAACGGAGAATCCCCATTGTCAGCAGGTGACGACCAAGTGCCCCAGAGAGGTAACAAACAGGCCACGGACATAGACACCCCAGCCGCCCAAGGGGAGACGGCTGAGCGGCGAGAAGACGATGGGGACACGGAGGCACGCAGCGGGGCAGCGGCGGATATACAGCATCCCCAACTAGTAGACAGAAGGAGAGGCGGCAGCAGAACCGCCGAAAGGGGCAGGACAAACGCGCCGGCCAGAGGGGTCAACAGGACAGACACCCGGGGAAAAAAAATTATATACATATGCCGAGACGAGGCGACGATCGGCACGACAAAGGGAGCCGCCTGGCAGATATCAAGCAACTATGTAAATGGTGACGGCAGTAAAGGGGAGCTTTGGTGACTGGAGATGGTGGTGGATATTTGGGGGATAACATAAAACTTTGGTAGGGGGGTGAGGTGTTGTAGAGCCATTACCCTTCAGCGGCACCGAAGCACTGAGCAGCGCTTCGGAACAATCCGAGTACACATGTACTGCCAAGGCTCGAGGATCGGACATTCCCTGCCTGGCCTCTTTATAGAATACATCGCAACCTCCGCTCCCTCGTGTGTGTCATTCACTCCTCAACACCAGCATCTCACTAACATAGTTATAACACCTCCAAGCCTCTCTGCTGCATATGTCACCTGGTTCCCTAACACTGAGCTTGAGAGTGCCACCTTCCTACAGGGTCAGATTAGTGCAGTCCATCCTTTTACTAGCATATTTATACCACCTCCAAGCCTCTCTTCAGCACATGTCATCTTCTGATTCACTAGCACCGAACTTGATAGTGTCACTTTCCTACAGGGTCAAACGAGTGCAATCCAGTATTTCACCATCATTGTTATAACACCTCCAAGCCTCTCTGCAGCACAAGACAGCTGAGCTGAGAACTGAGCCAGAGGGTGCCACCTTCATACAATGTCAAATTAGTGCTGTCCAGCCTTTCACTTGTATAGTTATAAAAACTCTATGCGTCTCTGCAGCACATGGCACCTTCTGATTCCCTAGCACAGAGCTTGAGAGTGTCAACCTCCTACAGGGTCAGATTAGTGCAGTCCAGCCTTTTAGTAGCATAGTTATGACACCTCCAAGCCTCTCATCAGCACATGGCACCTTCTGATTCCCTAGCACTTAGCCAGAGAGTGCCACCCTCCTACAGGGTCAGATTAGTGCAATCCAGCATTTCACTATCATTGTTGTAACACCTCCAAGCCTCTCTGCAGCACATGACACCTGATTCCCTAGCACTGAGCTTGAGAGTGCCACCTTCATGGAGGTATTAAGGGTGGAGTGGCTGTGAGGCGCGCGGTCAGTACTGTCTTGGGTGAGCCCACCGCTTTCCCCCGTCCGCCATATTGTTGTAGGGGCTGTCACTTCAGTAGCACTTTTTTTTACCCCATTTGACACTGTTTATACTTACTTATAATAATAAGGCGTGTCAAATGAAACTACAGTGTTACATACATTGCATCCCAACAGGTCCTTCAGACTAGATATTATATATTATACACAGAATCACAGTCCACTAAATAGTACTAATTTATTTATCCTGGCTCTGCTTCTGGCGCCTTTAAGGGATATTAGTCGTGCAGTAAACGGTCTAGCTGCATATCTGTACCTGACCTACAGGTAGGTCTCGGCTACAGCCTTGATCAGTAACACAAGATAATTAGTGAACGGATCACTGTCTAACATGTGTTGTGCCAGGCTGGATAAGACAGCCCTCTCCTGGAACTCAGACAGTGTTACAATGTTGTGACAAGAATGTGTTCACAACGTTGCATATGGTTGGTCACTATACTGTAAAACTTTCTCTCTGAATTTTCATTCACGCACAAGACAAATGGCAACATCTCTGGATGGAAAAGATATGTGGCCTTTATTTTCAACTGAGATAAATCAATGAGTTGCATCCAGATGTTGGGTAAATAAAGCATTGCAGCACGACTCACACTTAAAAGACCTCTTAGGTCTTAAGCTGACAAATCCGGCTATATAGCCAACTATCTTGTTGCTAACACTTTGATCAAATAATCAATGTTCATACGTCATGTGCATCAGCCCTGTGTAGGCCACTCGGCCTCTTGCAGTCTCCCTATGTTCTTATGTTGTTCTTCTTATGTATGTAAAAGTTATGCACGCTTGCTTGAATAATTAATTAATAAATAGCTTACTGGTGAAAAGTAATGAATGGATCAGATTTTTGTTAGCTTGTTCATTGCACCCAAATGAAACACAGGTAGCCAGCATTCCAGACCACACACGGAGCGACATTCCTGCCTTTATTACTCTCGCTGCACGAGAGCTCTACTTAATTACAGACAGAGAATATGTGTGGATCGACTTGGGTCAAGACCTGACATCCCTTATTAATTATCTGTCCTCACCCTGACCTCGGTTTTTCTCGACCTGAGTCATCATAGCCCAACCCCAAAACAGACCTGACTCTCCCTATTAACTATGTGACCTCACCAAAACCCCACCTCTTAGACAGGGGACAAACATGCATCCCAACGTAGCGAAATACTTCCATGACGTGTTTCATCACTACCCAGCAGTCGCTGCCTACCCCTACAAAAAGATGGCCGACTGACAGTTCGCTGGGATCAGCCCGAGCGCCTCACGGCCTCTCCACCCTTTTTACCTCCATGACCACCTTCCTACACATTCACCTTCCTACAGGGTCAGATTAGTGCAATCCAGCATTTCACTATCATTGTTATAACACCTCCAGGCCTATCTGCAGCACATGACACCTGATTCCCCAGCACTGAGTTTGAGAGTGCCACCTTCCTACACATTCACCTTCCTAGAGGGCCAGATTAGTGAAGCCCAGCCTTACACTAGCATAGTTATAACACCTTCAGGTCTCTCTGCAGCACATGACACCTAATTCCCTAGCACCGAGCCAGAGAGTGCCATCCTCCTACAGGGTCAGATTAGTGCAATCAAGCCGTTCACTGGCATAGTTATAACACCTCCAAGCCTTTCTGCAGCACATGACACCTTCTGATTCCCTAGCACTGAGCCAGAGAGTGCCACCTTCTAACAGGTCAGATTAGTGCAGTCCAGCCTTCACTATCATATTTATAACACCTCTAAGCCTCTCTGCAGCACATGACACCTTCTGATTACCTAACACTGAGCCAGAGAGTGCCACCCTCCTATCCCTTCACCTTTCTACAGTTTCAGATTAGTGCAGTCCAGCCTTTCACTAGTATAGTTATAACACCTCAAAGTCGAGTTCTTTTCACCTGCTCCTCAATATCAAGGTGCTTACATCTGCTCCTCAATATCAAGGTGCTTTCATCTGCTCCTCAATATCGAGGTGCTTTCATCTGCTCCTCAGCATCGATGTGCTTTCATCAGCTCCTCAATATCAAGGTGCTCTCATCTGATCCTCAATATCGAGGTGCTTTCATCTGCTCCCCAATATCGATGTGGTTTCATCTGCTCCTCAATATCAAGGTGCTCTCATCTGATCCTCAATATCGAGGTGCTATCATCTGCTTCGCAATATCGAGGTGCTTTCATTTGCTCCTCAATATGGATCTGTTTACATCTGTTCTTCAATATCAAGGTGCTTTCTTCTGCTCCTCAATACCAAGGTGTTTTCATCTGCTCCTTAATATCGATGTGCTTTCATCTGCTCCTCAAGAACTTGAAGAGAGTTTAAACTATCAGGAAGATTATAGCAGAAGGAGCGACGTGCGAATCAGTGGCATGGAGGAGCGTGGAACCACTGAGCCATGGGAGCCGTGACGTCACTCCTGGAGGAAAAGATGCAGCTGCCGGGACTCGTGTTGGAGCGAGCCCATCGTGTTGGTGTGCGCCGCGACGCCAGGCCTCGTCCCATCGTAGCAAGATTCTCTCGTTACTGCGATCGAGAAGCTGTGATGAGGAACTCCAAGAAGCTGAGGGGCACGAACATATTCGTGAACGATGACCTCTGTGCAGCGTCACAAGCCGTGAAGAATGCTCAGATGCCTCTACTAAAACAGGCAAGAGCACAAGGGAAAGTGGCATTCTTCCGTCACACCAAGTTAATCATCAAAGACAAGACCAGCGACGTTGGAGTTGATCGGATGCGGCAGCCGACGGGGACCACGGGTGTGGCTGGCGCCGGGTACGGGCGGAGCTGGGGCCTGCTGCTGCTGCTGCTGCTGCTGGTGGGGTCGTCGTGGAGGTGGCGGGGGGCTGGCGCCGGGAATGGTCCCTTCCCCACCCTGCCCGCGCCTCTTCGTGATGGTCCGGCCCCCTGCTCGTCTCCTTCCACTCCTGCTACTGCACCTGCTGCCTCGACACAGAATAAGCCGGTGAAGAAAAGTCTACGAGGTGCCGTGAAAAAATAACTCGTCATTCGTAGTATAAATAGTGTAATATAATATCAACATCTATATAATGAATATAAACCAATACCTGCCATTTCATAATTTAAATGACATAGAATTTACTAATATGATAATTATGGACAATCACAACTACCCACTTAGCATTTTAAATACATTAACATATGATTTTAGTGAATTGGAAAGACCCAATCATGTTATAGATCGATCAAGTGAACCTATACTGCCAGAACCATCATGTGATTATGTTTTCTGTAATGAGGACTTACAAGAAACTTTTCCTCCAAATAGTTTAAAAATATTGTCGTATAATATAAGTAGTGTTCCTCAACACCTGGACTCGTTATTTGATGAATGTTTAAATCAATCTTCTGTCACGTTTGATGCTATCGGGTTATGTGAAACACGTCTAAATGATGCCATATGTAACTTATATAACCAGAGTATCTACTTTTCATACTTTCAGAATAAGTCAACACAAGGGGGAGGCTTAGCTATTTATCTGCATGACAAGTTTCAAGGAGAAAAGATTACTAACGCTTGTTTAAAACTGCCACACCTTGAATCACGATGTATTAAAATAATCAAGCGTTCGAATTTCATAATAGGTTTTTTTACAGACCACCCAATGCATCACTTAATGATTTTTTTGAATCAATGGAACAAATTTTAGATTATGTATCTAATCTTAGTTTACCATGTTATTTGATGGGAGATTTTAATGTTAACCTGTTAAATGCCAATAACAATACCATTTCATACATTAATATGTTCCATTCCTACAAATTCTTTCAAAGTATTTTAAAGCCAACCAGAGTAACCTCTACCTCTGCAACATTAATTGATCATATATGGTCAAATGACATTCACAATTATATGAAAAGTGGTATATTTTATTCATCAATCAGTGACCACTTCCCGGTATTTGGTCTTTTTTCTACACTTGCCCTTAACAATATATCATATGTGCATGTAACAAAGAGAATTATTACCAATGATAAAATTGCAACTTTCAGAGAAGAAATAAAAAAAAAATTAGGTGGGATTTAGAACTAGCTAATAATGAAGGAGCTGAAAATATATTTAATTTCTACATGGACACATTCAAGAGACTATATAACATTAATTTCCCAATAAAATCATTTTTGGTTAAAGAAAAACATTTTGGCAAGCAATACATAACTCCAGGTTTAATAAAGTCAATAAAACATCGTAACAAGTTACAAAAGTTATACGCAAAATGGCCACTAACCTATGAAACAATATTTAAACGATATAGGAATACGTTGACATCAATAATAAGGACAGCCAAAGAGAATTACTTTAAAGAAAAATTTAGTGAACAATCAGGTGACTCTAAAAAAACATGGAAAACTTTACATTACTTAATGGGGATAAATAGATCGAAATTGCCAACTTCAATGAATTTTCAAGATAAAACTGTATCTAATGACAGCGATATTGCAGACGAATTTAATAACTACTTCACGAATATTGGTAGCAAATTAGCTTCAGATATCGGTCCACTTTCAGTTTCATTTGAGTCCTTTCTTCCAGAGCCAGTCCCTTTCTCATTCTTTCTTAAACCCACAACAGAGCAAGAAATTAAGGATGTTATAAATAATCTAAAAGTTACGTCTCCGGCGTTTGATGACATCAGTGTAAAAGTACTTAAGGAATGTACTACTGAAATTTCTCCATTTTTAAAGATCATTATAAATAAATGTTTTACAGAGGGTTACTTTCCTAAACAATTGCAAGTAGCAAAAGTGATACCAATATTTAAGAAAGGTGAAAAATCTAATTATAATAATTACAGGCCGGTTTCTATCCTTCCAAGCATTAGCAAAATATTAAAAAAATTAATTGCCATTAGATTGACTACTTCACAAAATTTTCACTTTTAACCGACTGTCAGTATGGCTTTAGATCCAATTACTCCACTGAACTAGCTATTCACCAACTTTGCCAAAGTATTCATGATACATTAGATAATAAAAGTAATCAAATTACAGTGTTTTGTGACCTAAGTAAGGCCTTTGATACCATATCCCATCACATTTTGCTGCATAAATTAAGTATATATGGCATACGTGGAAAAGCTCATAATTTTTTTTAAAAAGCAATTTGTCCTCCAGAACACAATTTACAGTATACAATAACAAATCTTCTTCCTACAGTACGGTCAGGTGCGGTGTTCCACAAGGGTCTATTCTGGGACCAATTCTCTTTTTAATATATGTCAATGATATAATATACACAAGTACTAAATTAAAAATTTTGTTGTTTGCAGATGATGCCACAATATATGTACAGGGTCACAACATTAAAGATATTATAGCAATTCTAAATAAAGAACTAATAAATGTATCAAATTGGATTACTGCTAATAAATTAACACTAAATATTTCAAAGACATTCTATATGCTATCTAGTTCCATACATTCAATTCAAGACAATATTGATGTACAATTAAATAATAAATCATTGAATCGAGTCAACAACATAAAATTCCTAGGTGTAACAATTGACGAAAACCTACACCTACCTACAGCAAGTTTGTATTAGAATATCTCAAGTCACAGGTGTAATATATAGAATTAGAAATAATGTAACTAAAGATTCCCTAAAACTAATATATTATTCTACTGTATATCCAGTAATATTGTATTGTTCAGCAGTTTGGGGAGGAGCATTCAAAACACTTATAGACCAACTATTTGTTGCACAGAAAAAAGTTATTAGGGTAATGTCATATAAATCAAAATATGAACATACCAACCCACTCTTTTGTGACTACAAGCTTCTCAAATTACCAGATCTTATATTACTTCAGACTTGTTTATTTGTGTTCAAAGCATTACATGTGTATCCCACCAACATATTCCAGCCACTGTCTCATAACATCAACACAAGACGACCACATGACCTAAGAGTACCGTACTGTCGCACTGTCCAGGCTCAGCGCAGTGTGAGTGTGCGGGGCGTCACACACTGGAACAACCTCCCACAGGATATCAAATCACTCACTTCTATTAATACATTTAAAGGCAAAATTAAATCATCTTTATTGCAAAGTTATGAACAATAATCAGACATGTTAATATTATTATTACTATTATTATTATTTTTTTTTCTACTATTATTATTTACAATACTATATATACATGTATGTATGTGTATGTATTTGTGCGTGTATGTGAATGTATATGTGTGTATGTATATGTGTGTGTATATATGTTTATGTGTGTGTATGTATGTATGTATGTGTATGTGTATATGTGTTTATGTATGCAGCATATGTGTGTGTATGTATATGTATATGTATGTATGTGTGTATGTATGTGTATATATGTATGTGTGTGTGTATGTATTTGTGTATGTATGTGTGTGTATGTATGTACATAAGTATGTATGTGGATGCGTATGAATGTGTGTATGTGTATATATGTGTGTATATGTATATGTATGTGTATATGTGTATGTATTTGTATGTATGTATGTATGTATGTATATATGTTTGTATGTATGTCCATATGTATGTATATGGTGTGTATGTGTATTGTTTGTATGAACGTATATGTGCATTTCTTTATGTATGTATTTGTATATGTATGCTAGGCTGCATATATGTGTGTATGTATGTATATGTATGTGTATATGTATGTATGTATGTATGTGATTATGTATGTACATATGTGGGTCTGCATGTACATGTATTTGTGTGAGTAGGCAATAAACTAAAATGTGCTGTATTTATGTCTTATACATGATAGATACTGTCTTCAACTAGGCCAAAACATTTCCATGTTTTATATATTTCTTTGTTCATTAAAACTGGTCCATACAAAAGCTTCTTGCTTAATGGACCTGGGCTGTACTATTACTGTTTACTGTTTATAACATATTATATTATATCAATGGCCAATAAAGATATCAATATCAATCTCTCTCTCCTTTCTTTTGTTCACATCATTGTATCTTTCTTAATTCTTTCTCCCTCTTTCTCTCCTTACACTATTTTCTCTTTTTTCAAATTTCTTTCATAAGTGTACACGCATGTGTGTGTGTGTGTGTGTGTGTGTGTGTGTGTGTGTGTGTGTGTGTGTGTGTGTGTGTGTGTGTGTGTGTGTGTGTGTGTGTGTGTGTGTGTGTGTGTGTGGGTGTGGGTGTGTTTGCCTGGTTATTTTGATCTGCGCAGTACAGTTTCTCTTTATTAGACATTCCCTCCTATAAAGAAACGGTCTCTGCCGGATGGTGTCGCAAGAACAGGTTTTCGATGCTGAATCCACGGTCGGGAGTCTATCCGGTTTTCCATCCTAGAATTGATAAACTCGGTTTCATCAGCATCAATACACTTAAAAAATATATTAACTTTATCTTCGTCTTGGCATTTTGTGAAGAGCCAAACAGTCTTCCTGCTGGGGCCGGGGGCGGGGGCCGAGGGGGAAGCATTGGGCCCCCTCACGGCAGAGACGGAGTTACTGAGGGGCCCCGAGGAGGTCCCCGGCCCCTGCAGGCGGTCAGAAGAGGCCGCCAACACCAAATGCCCTCAATATATGCGTTACCCTAACCTTGATGACGATCCTAAGGAGAACAACGTATAGTTGAGTGATGACGAATCGCGGACACACTTTGAGGAAGAAGCACAATTACCCTCAAAAAAGAAGGCGGAGACGTTGGAAAGGGAAGTCATTAACGAAACAGATGAAGTTAGTAAAGAAACAAGAAATTACAGTTGTTGAAAGACAACTGAAGGTGCCGTGAACCTTCCACTGCATCTTTTACGGAGACTGTGAAAACAAAAGTTGTTTTACGTAGAAAGAGGTGAAGAAAGGGGGAACAAAACTGTTAACCCAGCCTCTTGGGGGGCAAGCCAGCCCAACTAAGAGCCGGTCCCAAGCCCGGGGGAATGGGGAGGGTTGCTGACCCTGGCTTGACTGTCCGGGTGGGATGCTGACCTTGGCTTAACTGCCCGGGTGGGATAATTATCGCTGACCTTGGCTTGATTGCCCGGGTGGGATGTTGACCTTGGCTTGATTGCCCGGGTGGGATGCGGACCTTAGCTTGATATCCGGGGTGGGATATGGCCCTTGGCTTGATTGCTCTGGTGGGATGCGGACCTTAGCTTGATTGACGGGGTGGGATGTGGCCCTTGGCTTGATAGCTCGGGTGGGATCCGGACCTTTGCTTGATTGCCGGGGTGGGATGTGGCCCTTGGCTTGATTGCTCTGGTGGGATGCGGACCTTAGCTTGATTGCCGGGGTGGGATGTGGCCCTTGGCTTGATAGCTCTGGTGGGATGCGGACCTTAGCTTGATTGCAAGGGTGGGATGTGGCCCTTGGCTTGATAGCTCGGGTGGGATGCGGACCTTTGCTTGATTGCCGGGGTGGGATGTGGCCCTTGGCTTGATTGCTCTGGTGGGATGCGGACCTTAGCTTGATTGCCGGGGTGGGATGTGGCCCTTGGCTTGATAGCTCTGGTGGGATGCGGACCTTAGCTTGATTGCCGGGGTGGGATGTGGCCCTTGGCTTGATAGCTCTGGTGGGATGCGGACCTTAGCTTGATTGCAAGGGTGGGATGTGGCCCTTGGCTTGATTGCTCTGGTGGGATGCGGACCTTAGCTTGATTGCCCGGGTGGGATGTGGCCCTTGGCTTGATAGCTCTGGTGGGATGCTGACCTTAGCTTGATTGCATGGGTGGGATGTGGCCCTTGGCTTGATAGCTCGGGTGGGATGCGGACCTTGGCTTGATTGCCGGGTTGGGTGGTGGCCCTTGGCTTGATTGCTCTGGGGGGTTGCGGACCTTAGCGTTATTGCCAGGGTGGGATATTGATTGCGGACCTTGGCTTAATCGCCCGGGTGGGATGCGGACCTTGGCTTGATTGCCCGGGTGGGATGCGGACCTTGGCTTGATTGCCCGGGTGGGATGCGGACCTTGGCTTAATCGCCCGGGTGGGATGCGGACCTTGGCTTGATTGCCCGGGTGGGATAATGATTGCTGACCTTGGCTTAATCGCCCGGGTGGGATGCGGACCTTGGCTTGATTGCCCGGGTGGGATAATGATTGCTGACCTTGGCTTAATCGCCCGGGTGGGATGTGGACCTTGGCTTGATCGCCCAGGTGGGATAATAATTGCGGACATTGGCTTAATCGCCCGGGTGGGATACGGACCTTGGCTTAATCTCCCGGGTGGGACGCCGACATTGGCATTCTTGCCCGGGTGGGATAATGATTGCTGACCTTGGCTTAATCGCCCGGGTGGGATGCAGACCTTGGCTTAATCGCCCGGTGGGATGATCGGACCTTGGCTTAATCCCCCGGTGTGATGCGGACCTTGGCTTTATCGCCCTGGTGGGATAATGATTGTGTACCTTTGCTTAATCGCCCGGGTGGGATGCAGACCTTGGCTTAATCGCCCGGGTGGGATGCGGACCTTGGCTTAATCGCCCTGGTGGGATAATGAATGATGACCTTGGCTTAATCGCCCGGGTGGATGCTGACCTTGGCTTAATCGCCCGGGTGGGATGCGGACCTTCTCTTAATCGCCCGGATGGGATGCGGACCTTGGCTTAATCGCCCGGGTGGGATAATGACTGGTGACCTTGGCTTAATCGCCCGGGTGGGATGCGGACCTTGGCTTAATCGCCCGGGTGGGATAATGATTGCTGACCTTGGCTTAATCGCCCGGGTGGGATGCGGACCTTGGCTTAATCGCCCGGGTGGGATAATGATTGCTGACCTTGGCTTAATCGCCTGGGTGGGATGCTGACCTTGGCTTAATTGCACGGGTGGGATAATGATTGCGGACCTTGGCTTAATTGCCCGGGTGGGATGCAGACCTCGGCTTAATTGCCCGGGTGGGATGCGGACCTTGGCTTAATTGCATGTGTGGGATAATGATTGCGGACCTTGGATTATTCGCCCGGTGGGGCTAATGATTGCGGACCTTGGCTTAATCGCCCGGGTGGGATGCGGACCTTGGCTTAATCGCCCGGGTGGGATAATGTTTGCTGACCTTGGCTTAATCGCCCGGGTGGGATAATGATTGCGGACCTTGGCTTAATCGCCCGGGTGGGATGCAGACCTTGGCTTGATTGCCCGGGTGGGATAATGATTGCGGACCTTGGCTTAATCGCCTGGGTGGGATGCAGACCTTGGCTTGATTGCCCGGGTGGGATGCAGACCTTGGCTTGATTGCCCGGGTGGGATAATGATATATACATACACTTATAAACATACACTCTGTTCTCATGTACACTTGTATATACTCAAACCATTCACTTTAAACACACACACTCCACATTATACTCATCCTTCAGCTCTTCTCATATGCACTAACATGCCCACTAGCAAAACAACTCACTCAAACTGTACCCACTTATTCTGATACCACTCTTGAATTAGTTAATGAAAAAATCTTTGCAACGCCTTCCTTCATGACTGCATTTGGATAATCTTAGGAACAGCGGCTCCTACCGGGTCCGCATTAAGGGCAGGGTGTGGTGGTAATTACAACATTACTAGCACGTACGACGGGGTTTTGACAGGCGGACAAGCGTGGTTATGTCACAAGGGGTTTATTTTTCCACGCTGGCCTCACGTTTTTTTCTAAGTCCATTGTTCTTGTTTCACGAGCGCCTCTATAGACAGACTGAGCCTGATAGGTGCCTTGCAGTGCACATTATAAACGAGTTCCTAAGCCAGTAATATCCAGAACGCGCATGGATCATTACGATTTCGGACATAAAACGGTCTTTACGAGTTCTACGTTATTTTCTTCTCTATAATAAAGTTTTTTTTTCTTTTTTTACGTCTACGCCTATTGCGCCGGTAGGCTTGCTTGAGGGGCCTGGATGGTCGCCGGCCCGCCCGTCATGGCGCAGGTAAGTGTTTATAGTGGCGCCATCTTCTCTTAAATAATGGCGCAATATTTGTATTTTCTGATTTTAAACAACTACATTCCTGATATATTACTACGCGGGGTCTATCGCTGCCAGCCGCCACGTAGCAGTCTGACAGTCTTCCTCGCGGCGCTATGATGGAAGGACAGATACAACTAAGATTAAAGACGAGATGACTTTAGAATTTACCCAAACGATGATTTTGAGATAGCTTTTAAATATTCGAACGATGACTATATGAGGAATTTACCTAGTGTGAAAAATGTTTGGTATAGAGGAGGAAGGGATAGTAGAATAGGCAGGTAAAGGTAAAGAAGCGCGTGGCCTCAGTGCTCCTCCTCCTCCTCCTCCTCCTCCTCCTCCTCCTCATCATCATCATCATCTAACTTAGCAACTACCCTCTCTCTGTGTTCCTCTTCTCTTCCTCTTACTGTCTTTCTTAATCTTCTATTTTTTCATCTTCTTTCTCAGGTGTGACAATCTTTCCTCTTCTATAGTCTCTCTCTACGCTTTTCCTTTTCTCCACCTTCATATTTTTCCCGTTTTCCTATGAATCTTCCTTTATTTTTTATGTCCCTCTGTAATATTTTTTTGGCTCCTCAGTTTTCTCGGTTATTCTGCGTGCTTTCCTCCTTGTCTCCTCCTCTTCCTCTTCCTTCTCCTTTATCTTCCCGACTCTCCCTTTTCCCTCCATCTCTTCCTCTCTCATCTACATTGACATCCTCTCCCTATATCTGGGCGGGAAGGAAGAGGGAACAATGGAGGAGAGAGGGGAAGAGGGAAAGATGGGAGGAAGGAGGAATGTGTTTGAGGTAGAAGACACGAGCTGGAGAAGGGGAGAGAGAAAGAGAAAGACAAAAAACAGTAGGTAGGGGACAGGAAAGAGAGGAAAAGGGTGAGACGAGGAGAAACGAAGGGAGGAAAAGATAGAAGGAATAACGAACGTCGAAGAGAGTAGAATACGAGAAGAAAGAAAGGGGAGAGAGAGAGAGATAAATGGAGGAAAATAGGTGGTGAGAGGAGGATGATGGGGACGAGGGGTATAACGTTGGCTAAAGAGGAAAGGTAAAGAGAGGAAGAGGAGTGAATGATGGAGAGAAACGGGAGAATAAAGGAGAAGGAAAGAGAGTTGAAAGTGAAGGGAAGGTGATGGGTACAACAATAATAACAGAGACTAACGAAAGGAAGGAAAGATAAGGAAGGAGGAAAGAGTGAAATGGATGAGTCGAGTGAGAATAAAGGAAAAGGAAATAGGAAAAGAAATGGAATAGAGAGTTAAGGGAAGGTAATGAGGAGAAAGAGAATTGGGAATATGAGAGTTTAAAGAGGAAGGCGTAGCAAAGAGAGAAAAATGTAAGAAAACGAAAATGCGAGAGTATAAAGAGAAGGAATAGAAGGAGTGAAGGGAAGATATAGAGAGAAAGGGAATCATGAAACAGTTTAGAGATGGGAAGTAAAGAGAGGGAGAGGAGTGAATGAGATAAAGGAGTAGAATGTGAATAAAACGGAAATGGGAGAGAGTAAAAGGGAAGGAATAAATGTAATTAGGTGTATATAATGAGGAAAAGGGAATAATAAGACAGTTTAAAGATGGGGAGGAAGGAAAATGAGGGAAAGGAGTGGGAAAAGATAGACAGGAGAGAAGAAAATGAATAAATGGAAAGTAGAGATATAGAGATGAGTGAATACGGGATAGAAAAAGAGGAAAGAAAGCAGAAGGGAGATGAAAAGATAATGAAAGGAGAGATACATGAATACGGGATAGATAAAAGATAAGGAAACAAAATAAAGTGAAGAAAAATCAGAACTCAAAGTAAAGAAAAATATCAGAAACCAACAGGAAAGGAAAGAGAAGCGAGATAGGAAAAACAGATAAGCGAGAGGAGTGAACACGGGATAGATAAAAAGAAATTAAGAAACAAAATCGAACCCACACACAAAACATAAGCACATCAACCCGAACGGAAAGTATAGACGACATAAACAAACAACACCAAACCCCAAAACCTCCCAGTCACCTCAGAATCTAAACCTTTATATCCACCACGCGTGAATCATAATGTATTCCGATCGTATGTAAATTCCCCCCTTGAAGCCATCCATTCCCTGATGAGCCATAAATTAGTGTTATTCTCCCATTAACCTTATCGCGCGCATATTTATTCATTTTTGCCCCTTTTGTCCTCCCTTCCTGGTTCCCTTTATTTGTACTCTTGAAGCGACAGTCATCCTCTATCCTGTCTTACATCTTATCTTCCTCCCTCTCCTTCATCTCCTCACTGGCGGTCTCTTTTATCTCCTTCTCTTTTCCTCTTCTAATTATTATTGTCTCCTTTTTCTCCTCCTCTTCATCATCTTCCTTCTCTGGGCTTTCCTATACTACATTTTTTTTTTTTTTGCTGTATTATCTCTACCTTGATTTCCTTTTCTTTCTTTCCTCCTTCGTTGATGGGATTTCTTTCTTAATTTCTCTGTATAATTTCTCTCTTCCACATACTCATCGTCGCTAGTTTCTTCAACCTTCTCACTTTCCTCCTAACACCTGGTTACACTACACACCAGCCCCCCTTTCTTCTTCCCTCATGTCTCCGTCAATCCTTCCCTTTCCTCATCTTTCTCTTTCTTCATCTGCATCATCTTCACCAGCATCCTCAACATCTCCCATTCTTTTCTTCCTCCGTCTCCATCATCACTATCCCTTCCTCATCCCTCCTGTTTTTTTCTCATTCTCCAATCCCATCACCATCATTACCACCTTACCCCACTCCTCAACTCCTTCATCTTCTTTTTCTTCCTCCATTTCCATCTTCATCATCACTATCCCATCCTCATCCCTCCTGTTTTTTTCTTCTCATCCTTCACTCCCATCACCATCATTGCCAACTTACCCCACTCCTCAACTCCTTTATCTTCTTTTTCTTCCTCCATTTCCATCTCCATCATCACTATCCCTTCCTCATCCCTCCTGTTATTTTTTCTCATTCTCCAATCCCATCATCATCATTACCACCTTATCCCACTCCTCAACCCCTTCATCATCCTTTTCTTTCTCCATTTCTACGACTATTACCACCATTATCCTTTTCCCTCAACCCCTTACGCATCCGTTTCCTTTCTTCCTCCTTCTCCACGACCACCACCACCACCACCACAGTCACCCTCCCTACTATCTCCCACCCTCCACCTCGCACTCTCACTCTTATTCTCTTTCTCTCTCCCGCCGCCCTCCAGAGAGAGAAAAAGATAAAATTACACCTTCCCTTTTCATTACCATACGGACGCCGCATTTGCACTCTTACGTTTAAAAAGCAAAATCTTGTCGCGCGAAACGAAGCTCCTTTTACAAATAGCCGTGAATAACAGCCCGAGGAGGAGGAGGAGGAAGAGGAGGAGGAGGAGGAGGAGGAGGAGGAGGAGGAGGAGGAAGGAAGGAAGGTATCTTGCGTGCAGATGAAGTGAAGAGAGACCTCATTTAAGGATGGGGGGCTGAGGTTCTCTCTCTCTCTCTCTCTCTCTTATTTCATTTGCTTTCTCGTCTCTTTCATTATTTTTATTTATTCTGAAAAGAAAGCTGAGGTGAGGTGCCATGGGAGGAGGGGGGAGGGGAGGAGGGGGGAAGGAGGGGAGTTGTGTGTGTGTGTGTGTGTGTGTGTGTGTGTGTGTGTTACTACTGAAAATAATATAAGCCCCCAAAATTAGACCGTAGAAAATGGGTGACTTTTAAAACGTCATCTTCCTTCTTGTGTTGCTTCTTCTTCTTTTTTTTGGTATCGCCTCTTTTTCTCTTTCTCACTTTCTTTCTTTCATTCTTTTTTTTTCTTTCTCCTTCGTTAATGTAGTTGTCGGTTGCTACATACATTTCTGGTGTTAAGTTTGCTGCAAAGTAGTTTTATTTTTCCTTTTTGCGTCCTTTCTGGCAGTGGTGGTGGTGGTACTGTTGGTGGTGGTGATAAGGGTAGCAGTAGTAGTAGTAGTAGTAGTAGTAGTAATATAAGAAGTATAGTAGAAGTAGTAATAGCAGCAGTAGTAGTAGTAGCATTATTGGTGGTGGTAATAGTAGTGGTGGTGGTGTTAGTGGTAGTGGTGGTGGTTGTGGTGGTGGTAGTGGTGGTGGTAGTGGTGGTGGTGTTAGTGGTAGTGGTGGTGGTGGTGGTGGTAGTGGTGGTGGTGGTTGTGGTGGTGGCGCTGGCGGTAGTGGTGGTGGTAGTGGTGGTGGTTGTGGTGGTGGTGGTAGTGGTGGTGGTTGTGGTGGTGGCGCTGGCGGTAGTGGTGGTGGTAGTGGTGGTGGTTGTGGTGGTGGTGGTGGTGGTGGTTGTGGTGGTGGCGCTGGCGGTAGTGGTGGTGGTGGTGGTGGTGGTGGTGGTGGTGGTGGTGGTGGTGGTGGTTGTGGTGGTGGGTCTCCTTTTTAAAATTCCTCTCCCAGCCCGGGCTGCGACGCGCCTCCCCTCTCCATCTCCTCCTTAATCTTCCTTACTGCCACAAATCTCATACACCTCATCATCCCCATCCTCACCTTTCTTATCCAGCACCTTCTTCACATCCTGAGTGCTGTCACCCCCCCTCTTCCTCCCCCTCTCCCCTCTCCCCTTCTCTCTTGCTCCTCCCTTCTTCCTCCTCCTCTTTCTGATCCGGTCTCCTCCTCGTTTTCTGTTTTTCTTTTACTTTTTTCTTTTACTTTTTTTGTGTTTACTCTTTTTTCTTCTCTTCTTTCTTTCTTTCTTCTTCGTCATCATCTCCTTCTGCCCTCCTTCCTCCTTCTTCTTCTTCTTCTTCCTCCTCCTCCAAATGTTCGAATCTCCTCTTTTCTTCCTCTCCCTCCTCTACCTAAACCTTCTCTTCCTGCAACATTCCACCTCTTCCATTTCTTTTCTTCCGTCTTTTCCTCTTTCTTTTTTCCTCATCTCCTTTTAGTCTTCATTTTTTCTTGCATCACTAACACCATCAAGACCAATACCAACATATCCATCCTCCTCCTCCTCCTCCTCCTCCTCCTCCTCCCACCCCGCTGATGAGAGCTCTGCCTCCCCGCCTCACACATAACACACAAAAAGCACTGTTGGTTACACGAAATATCTCCCTATTAATAGAGGGAGAGAGACACGTCTTTTGCATTAGCTTCTCCCTCTCCCTTCTCCTCTCCCTTACTCTCTATCTCTCTCCCTCTCCCTCCTCTCCCCTTAGGCCCCGTACACAACCACTGCTCGGGGAGATGACGAAGAGGAGCGAGAGAGAAAGAGAGGGAGAGGGATGGAGGGTATGGGAGAGGAGAGAGGGAGGGAGGGAGTGAAAAAAAATATTATAACCTTCATGATTCACTCACTATTCATTTTTCACGGGGCTCATTATCGACGCCGTGATTAAGTGGTCTTCCGCGGCGTTCTGGGACCCGCTGATGGACGGAGTGGGTGAGTAGGGGTCTTGAATGGGTTTAAGTGGAAGGTAGAGTGGGTTTAAGTGGAATTCTGAGTGGATTTAAGTGTGGGTCTGAGTTGGTGTAATTGGAAGTCTGAGTGGATTTAAGTTTAGGCCTGAGTGGGTTTAGGAGGGCTGAGTGGGCTCAAGTGGAAAGCTGAGTGGGTTTAAGTGGAGGCCTGAGTGGGTTCAATTGGAGGATTTAGTGGGTTTAAGTGGAGGATTGAGTGGGTTTATGTGGAGGGCTGAGTGGGTTTAGGAGGGCAGAGTGGGTTTAAGTGGAGGGCAGAGTGGGTTTAAGTGGAGGGCTGAGTGGGTTTAAGTGGAGGACTGAGTGGGTTTAAGTGGAGGGCTGAGTGGGTTTAAGTGGAGGATTTAGTGGTTTTAAGTGGAGGATTGAGTGTGTTTAAGTGGAGGATTTAGTGGGTTTAAGTGGAAGGCTGAATGAGTTTAAGTAGAGGCCTGGGAGGGTTTAAGTGGAATCATTAATGGATATACGTGAAGGTTCTGAGTGGACTAAGTGGATGGGGCTAGGATGATTTATGTGGATGTTATAGGGAGGGTTTATAATAAGGGTGGATGAGTGGGAGGTGATGGTCAAGTAGGGTTAGATGAGTGTGAGAGGTGAGTGAGAGAAGTGGAGGATGAGTAAAGGTGGATGCTGTGAGTGGATGCTGGAGTGTGTGGAGTAGAAGATGAGATACAAAGAACTGTTACTGACTATTACAAAATTTTAACGTTAACATTTCCATTACTTTTTTTTTTTTTTACAGCAGACAGCACAAGGGCACACAAGAAAAGGAAACAATAAAAAAAAAGCCCGCTACTCGCTGCTCCTACACCAACAGCAAACTATTTAGACTCAATCAACACCTATTACCACCATCATCATCTTTTCTATCACTATCTCCCCCTTCTTCCTCCTCCTCGTCATCATCAACATCATCATCACTATTATTATTATTATTTTATTACGCTTTATACAACACAATCACCACCACCATCACCACCACAACAAAAATATCCCCCCTTCTTCCTCCTCCTCGTCATCACCATCCTCACTATTATTATCATTTTATTACATTTTATACAACGCAGTCACCACCACCACCACCATCACCACAAAACAACAAACAACAACAACTCAACCTCCATCACCACCATCCACTCCACTGTTTCTTTTGCCTCCTCCTCCTCCTCTTAATACTCCACAACCACCATTACCACCAGCATCACCTCCACCTTTTACTCCTTTTTTCTCCTACTCCACCAACAACCACCGCCATCATGCCTTCCTCCTTTATTCCTCCTCCTCCTCCTCTTCCTCGACATCACCGCCATTTTCAAGGTGGAGGAAGGTGGGTGGAAGGAGGAGGAGGGGGAAGAGAGAGAGAGAGAGAGAGAGAGAGAGAGAGAGAGAGAGAGAGAGAGAGAGAGAGAGAGAGAGAGAGAGAGAGAGAGAGAGAGAGAGAGAGAGAGAGAGAGAGAGAGAGAGAGAGAGAGAGAGAGAGAGAGAGAGAGAGAGAGAGAGAGAGCGAGAGTATGCCGGCGGGGGTCTGGCTGTGTACCTTCCCAGTTTCTTATATTAGGAAAACAATAAAAAAAGTCCTCCTTTGTAATGAGTAAAAAGCCCCGGTTTTCTGGAGTCTCGCATTAGGCTGACACTCCCGCCGTGAGAAGACGACCAAAGTGAGGAGGCGGCCCGGCGTGTGTGTGTGTGTGTGTGTGTGTGTGTGTGTGTGTGTGTGTGTGGGGGGCTCGGGGGGGGTCGACAACAAGATGGACGTCGGCTTAGTTCTAGTATAATGTAATTTTAATGTTCTTTTGCGTTTCCGTTTTATTCCTCCACCTCCTCCTCCTCCTCCTTCTCTTTTGTTATTCTATTGTCTTGTTTTGTCTTCTTCCTTCTCCTCCTCCTCCTGTATCTCATCCTCGTTGCTGTTATTATGCTTGCCTTCATGTGTGTGTGTGTGTGTGTGTGTGTGTGTGTGTGTGTGTGTGTGTGTGTGTTTATCCTCTTTATCTTCCATCGCACGGCCACTAACTCCTCCTCCTCCACCTCCTTTCTTCTTCTTCCTCTCTTTCCCCGTCTTCCTCCACCATCCTCTCTTACTCTTCCATTTATAGCTATTTATCATAACCATCTCCTTTTACTACCCTTCATCTTCTTTTTCTTTCATTACTAAGACCCCCTTTTTTATCTTTTTTCTTTTTCTTCTTTCTTTTTTTTCTTTTTCTTTATTCTTCTTTCTTTCCCCTTTTTATTCTTCTTTTTCTTCTTTCTCTTCCTTCCTCTTTTCCTCCTCTTAGTCCTTTCTCTTCTCCATTTTCAACCACCACCACCATCTCCTTTTGCTAGTCTATCTTCTTTTCTCGTCCATTTTCATCTCCCATCACTACCACATCGTCCTTCTTTTTCTTCTCCTCCTTTCCCTTATTCTTCCATCTCCTGCCCTTTTCCACCCCATCCATCCACCATCTCCTCCTCCTCCTCCTCCTTTTCCTTTACTCTCCCCTTCCACCTCCTTTCATCTTCTAACCCATCTTCCTCCTTTCCTCTATTCTTCCATCTCCTGTCCTTCTCCACCCCATCCATCCACTATCTCCTCCTCCTCCTTCTTTTCCTTTCCTCTCCACTTCCACCTCCTTTCATCTTCAAACGGTCTAACCCACCTTCCTCCTCCTCCTCCTCCACCTTCCATCACTGCTCCTCCTTTTACCTCCCCCACATGCTCTTTCTCTTCCACCAACATCACGACCACTATCTTTACCTCCTCCTCCTCCTCTCCCGGGCCGCCAGAGGAAGGACGCATCGTGGGCCGCCTCGTACGCAGCCTATTCTTCTGGAGGCGGAATATAAACACGGCGGATTATTATTTTTACTGGTTCCCCTCCGCCCGTAAAATGTCTTCATGGCCCGGGGACTTATGAAAGCAGATATTCACACGTTCTGCTTTGCCGCTGCGGGGAGGAAATGAGAAGAAACGAAGGAATTGTTTATGTATGAATACTATCTTTTTTGGTTGGGGTGTGGGGGTGGGTGGGGGAGGGGGGCGGTTGAAGAAGGGGGGGACGCTGAGGATGGGGGTTAGGAAGAGGATGACGGTGAAGAAGGGGGTTAGGAAGAGGATAACGTTGAAGAAGGGGGTTAGGAAGAGGATGACGGTGAAGAAGGGGGTTAGGAAGAGGATGACGTTGAAGAAGGGGGTTAGGAAGAGGATGACGGTGAAGAAGGGGGTTAGGAAGAGGATGACGCTGAAGAAGGGGGTTAGGAAGAGGATGACGGTGAAGAAGGGGGTTAGGAAGAGGATGACGCTGAGGATGGGGGTTAGGAAGAGGATGACGGTGAAGAAGGGGGTTAGGAAGAGGATGACGCTGAAGAAGGGGGTTAGGAAGAGGATGACGGTGAAGAAGGGGGTTAGGAAGAGGATGACGGTGAAGAAGGGGGTTAGGAAGAGGATGACGTTGAAGAAGGGGGTTAGGAAGAGGATGACGGTGAAGAAGGGGGTTAGGAAGAGGATGACGGTGAAGAAGGGGGTTAGGAAGAGGATGACGGTGAAGAAGGGGGTTAGGAAGAGGATGACGGTGAAGAAGGGGGTTAGGAAGAGAATGACGGTGAAGAAGGGGGTTAGGAAGAGGATGACGGTGAAGAAGGGGGTTTGGAAGAGGATGACGGTGAAGAAGGGGGTTAGGAAGAGGATGACGGTGAAGAAGGGGGTTTGGAAGAGGATGACGGTGAAGAAGGGGGTTAGGAAGAGGATGACGGTGAAGAAGGGGGTTAGGAAGAGGATGACGGTGAAGAAGGGGGTTAGGAAGAGGATGACGGTGAAGAATGGGGTTAGGAAGAGGATGACGGTGAAGCAGGGGGTTAGGAAGAGGATGACGGTGAAGAAGGGGGTTAGGAAGAGGATGACGGTGAAGAAGGGGTTAGGAAGATGATGACGGTGAAGAAGGGGTTAGGAAGAGGATGACGGTGAAGAAGGGGTTAGGAAGAGGATGACGGTGAAGAAGGGGTTAGGAAGAGGATGACGGTGAAGAAGGGGTTAGGAAGAGGATGACGGTGAAGAAGGGGTTAGGAAGAGGATGACGGTGAAGAAGGGGTTAGGAAGAGGATGACGGTGAAGTAGGGGGTTAGGAAGAGGATGACGGTGAAGAAGGGGGTTAGGAAGAGGATGACGGTGAAGAAGGGTGTTAGGAAGAGTATGACGGTGAAGAAGGGGTTAGGAAGAGGATGACGGTGTAGAAGGGGTTAGGAAGAGGATGACGGTGAAGAAGGGTTAGGAAGAGTATGACGGAGAAGAAGGGGGTTAGGAAGAGAATGACGGTGAAGAAGAGGGTTAGGAAGAGAATGACGGTGAAGAAGGGGGTTAGGAAGAGGATGACGGTGAAGAAGGGGGTTAGGAAGAGAATGACGGTGAAGAAGGGGGTTAGGAAGAGGATGACGGTGAAGAAGGGGGTTAGGAAGAGGATGACGGTGAAGAAGGGGGTTAGGAAGAGAATGACGGTGAAGAAGGGGGTTAGGAAGAGGATGACGGTGAAGAAGGGGGTTAGGAAGAGAATGACGGTGAAGAAGGGGGTTAGGAAGGATGACGGTGAAGAAGGGGTTAGGAAGAGGATGACGGTGAAGAAGGGGTTAGGAAGAGGATGACGGTGAAGAAGGGGTTAGGAAGAGGATGACGGTGAAGAAGGGGTTAGGAAGAGGATGACGGTGAAGAAGGGGTTAGGAAGAGGATGACGGTGAAGAAGGGGTTAGGAAGAGGATGACGGTGAAGAAGGGGTTAGGAAGAGAATGACGGTGAAGAAGGGGTTAGGAAGAGGATGACGGTGAAGAAGGGGTTAGGAAGAGGATGACGGTGAAGAAGGGGTTAGGAAGAGGATGACGGTGAAGAAGGGGGTTTGGAAGAGGATGACGGTGAAGAAGGGGGTTAGGAAGAGGATGACGGTGAAGAAGGGGGTTAGGAAGAGAATGACGGTGAAGATGGGGGTTAGGAAGAGAATGACGGTGAAGAAGGGGGTTAGGAAGAGAATGACGGTGAAGAAGGGGGTTAGGAAGAGAATGACGGTGAAGAAGGGGGTTAGGAAGAGGATGACGTTGGAGAAGGGAGCGTTAAAGGAGGGGGTGAAGAAGAGGGGGACGCTGAAGAAGGGGGTTAGGAAGAGGATGACGTTGGAGAAGGGAGCGTTAAAGGAGGGGGTGAAGAAGAGGGGGACGCTGAAGAAGGGGGTTAGGAAGATGATGACGGTGAAGAAGGGGGTTAGGAAGAGGATGACGGTGAAGAAGGGGGTTAGGAAGAGAATGACGGTGAAGAAGGGGGTTAGGAAGAGAATGACGGTGAAGATGGGGGTTAGGAAGAGGATGACGTTGGAGAAGGGAGCGTTAAAGGAGGGGGTGAAGAAGAGGAGGACGCTGAAGAAGGGGGTTAGGAAGAGGATGACGTTGGAGAAGGGAGCGTTAAAGGAGGGGGTGAAGAAGAGGGGGACGCTGAAGAAGGGGGTTAGGAAGAGGATGACGGTGAAGAAGGGGGTTAGGAAGAGGATGACGGTGAAGAAGGGGGTTAGGAAGAGGATGACGTTGGAGAAGGGAGCGTTAAAGGAGGGGGTGAAGAAGAGGGGGACGGTGAAGAAGGGGTTAGGAAGAGGATGACGGTGAAGAAGGGGTTAGGAAGAGGATGTCGGTGAAGAAGGGGGTTAGGAAGAGGATGACGGTGAAGAAGGGGGTTAGGAAGAGGATGACGTTGGAGAAGGGAGCGTTAAAGGAGGGGGTGAAGAAGAGGGGGACGTTGAAGAAGGGGGTGAAGAAGGAGGGGCGCTGAAGAAGGGGGGGTGTTGAAGAAAAGGGGGTGGAGAAGAAGGGGGAACGCTGAAGAAGGGGAGGTGAAGAAGGGGGTAAAGGAGGACGGTGAAGAAGGGAGTGAAGAAGAGGGTGTGCTGAAGAAATTGTGCGTTGAAGAAAAGGGTGAAGAAGTGGGCGCTGAAGAAGAAAAAAGAAGGAGGAGAAGGGAAAGTGAAGAAGGGGGTAAACGAGGAGGGAGAAGAAAGCTATGTTGGTTGATTTGTGTGTGTGTGTGTGTGTGTGTGTGGAAGGTAGATTCTTGAGTAGGTTGTTTTGGAGTTGGTGAGGTTGAAGTGGTTGCGTGTTATTGAAGGTTGGGGGTGAAGTTGGGGTGAATTGGGTTGTCGTGAATAGGTAATGCTGGTTTGGTTAAGGTGAGGGTGAGTGTTCGGGAAGGGTGAAGTTGGGGGGAGGGCTGGGTTTTGGTGAACAGGTGGTTAGTTTGGTTGGGGTGAAGTTGAGTGTTCGGGAAGGGTGAAGTTAGGGGGAGGGCTGGGTTTTGGTGAACAGGTGGTTAGTTTGGTTGGGGTGAAGTTGAGTTGGAGAAAAAAAAAATAGAGGAAAGAACAATAGAACAACAACAACAACAAAACAAAACAAGCTATAAGGAAGAAAAGAGAAATAAAAATAGCCAGAAAAAAAACATTAAGAAACACAAACTGGAGAGGAAGAAAGAAAAAAAAGAAGAAAAATAAAGAAAAAATATATACATGTTCTTTTTTTTCTCTCTCTCTCTCTCTCTCTCTCTCTCTCTCTCGAGGAGGAAGAAAACAACAAACAAAACCGAGCGTCTTTTGTCTTATCACCAAGTACCCACTATCCCCCCCCCCCAAAAAAAAAAAAGACGAAACAATGAGAATGTATAAAAAGAAAAAAAAAGTCTACGTATAAGGAATGCATTAGACTTGAGGCTTCTTGATGCCGCCGCTGCTCAGGAACGACAAAGAAAAAAGAAAAAAGAAAAAAAAAAGAATGAAGACAAAAGTGAAGAAAAAAGGAAAGGGAAGAACGTGGGTGGAGGAGGAGGACGAGGAGGAGGAGGAGGAAAAGGAGGAGTTGGAGGAGGAGGAGGAGGAGGAGGAGGAAGGAGATGAAGAATTGGAAGAAGAAGAACAAGAACAAGAACAAGAACAAGAAAATCATCATCATCAACAACAACGACAGCAACAACAATCACAACAGCAACAACAACAACAACAATAACAACAACAATCACAAAAAAACAATAACAAGAACAAAATCAACAACAACACCAAAAAACAAGAAAAAGAAGATAAAAAAGAGGAGAAGAAGGAGGAGGAAAAGAAGGATGAAGAGGAGGAGGAGGAGGAGGAGGAGGACGAAGACAAGAAAGAGGAGCAAAACCAGGAGGAAGAGGAGGAGGAAGACCACTATAATGCATCCTATGTCTTCCTCTCTCTCCTCCCATACCTCTCTTGTTTTCCCTGCACCCGCCTTCCCATTCTCCTTTCTCTCTAACCCTACTCCACAACCACCACCACCACTACTACGACTACGACCCCTCCAGCATCAGATCCAGGTCGTCGTGTTTCTGTGGCCCTTTGTTTGACGGGGCTCAGTATGCCTTTTCTCTTCTGCCTCTTTTATCTCTTCGTCTGTGAGTCTGAGGCCGCCAGATCTTAGTGAGTAAAAGAGGATGTTGACTGCCAGGCCTTTTATACGAGTGCAGGGAGGGGGGAGGAGGAGGAGGAGGAGGAGGTGTGGTGAAGAACGGGGGTAAGGAAGAGAAGAGGAAATGGGTGAGAAGGAAATGGGGAAAGTACTAGAAGGGGAAGAAGAGGGGGGAAAGAAGAGGAAGTGGAGGAGAGATAAGGAGCTGATGGGCATAGAGGAGAGGAGGAAATGAGTGAGGAGTTAAAAATGGGTAAAGTAAGAGGGGGAGGAGGAAGGGAAGGAAGAAGAGGAGAGGAGGAAGAGAGGAGGAAATGATGATCAGGAGAAACTGGGGAGAGAAAAAGGTGAAGGCAGAATGAGGAAGGAGAAGGAAAAAAGTGAAGGACAGATAAAGAAGGAAGAGAGAAGGGGGTGAGAAGATATCATAATGAAGAGATGAAGAAGGGGAAGGAAGATGGGGGAAGAGAAGAGATTAGAGAGAGGCTGTGGATAAGGTAAGAGAGAAAGATGGAGAAATGGGGAAGAAGAGGGAGAAGAAAAAGAAGAAAAAGAAGAAGAAAAAGGAAAATAAGAAATAGTAATAATAATAAAAAAAGAAGAAAAAAAGACGATAAAAGGAAGGGGGATGGAAAAGAGGAAGAAAGCCAGACAGGTGGAAGGGAAGAGAAGGGCTGAGCTGAGGAATAAATTAGGAGTTACGTAAAAGGTGACGAATTGAGAGAGGAAGAAATGAGACAAAGGGAGAAAATGGGTAAATGAGAAAGGGAGGAGATGAAGAGGAGAAAAGGGTTAAGGAGGAGATGGAGTTGAGGAGTAGTAGTGCTGCAGAAGTGATTAGGGAGGAAGGAAGGGGAGAGGGAGGATATGGTGATGGCTCTACACAGGGAGAAGGGAAGGAAGGGTGAAGGAGGGAGAAATTGATGAAAGAGGAAGGGAGGCGCGAGGGAGGAGGGCGGAAAAGGAACGAAAAGAGAGGAGGAAGAAGAGAGTAAAGAGTGAAAGATATATTGATGAGAGGAAGGAGGAGGGATGAAAGAAGGAAGAAAAGTGAGAAAGAGGGAGGTAGAGGTTGAAGAAAGAAAAGAATGAAGGAGAAAATAATGAGAGATGCAGAAAGGAGTGGATAAGAGAGGAGTAAATTGATGATGAGGGTTAAAAAAAACAGGAAAGGAAAAAAAAGGGGGAAAAAACATAGATGGAATAGTTTAAAGGGAAAGGGAGCGGAAAGGAGGGAAAAAAATAATGGGAAGATAATATGTAGGCTGAAAGGAGTAGAAAGAAAGAGCTAAGGATGAGGAGGAAGAAGGAAAGGTAAGGAGATGTCTAAATTGGAAAGAAGAGTAGAAGGGAGAGGAAAGATAATGATGGAGAAAAGAGGATGAAAGGAAATGGCTGATCGGAGAAGATGAAGAATGGGAAGAGAACTAGATAAAGAAGGGAAGAAGAGAAAACAAGCGAGCGGAAGAGGAAATAATGGAGGAGTTCTTGGAATGAGGGAGGGAGAAAACAAAGTGATGTTGATGGAGGAAGAGTAAGAATAAAAGGGAGGGAAGGGGAAACAAGGAAAGGAAGGAAGGAGGAAGGAAGGAGGGTAGATAAAGGGAAAGGATGGGGAGGTTTATGAAGCATGGCGGGCGTATATATGTTATGTTGTTACGTTGGGGTTCTTATGTGTTATCACTGTCGCGTATTGTTGAATGGATGTTATTGGTTGTTCAGACTCGGCTATAAATTATTCAAAGCCAATTTTATTATATTTTGTTTCTTCTGTTTAATTGTTTTTCATGATTACTTGATTCTTCTTGCTTTTCTGTATATTTTTGTCTATAACCATTTTCTCTTCTTATTACTTATCGTTTCCTTTCTTTTTTATACTATTATCCAGGATTACTTTTCTACTTGTATCGTATCTCTTATTATTACTCTTGCATACAAACAAACAAACAAAAAATTTTACCACCACCACCAACAACAACAAACACCACCAACAACAACCACTACCACCACCTACCACAGCCACCACCACCACCAACAACAACAACAACTAACCTGCACTCCCTCACTTAGAAAAAAAAAAAAAAAACGCTGTAGTTGACAAAGACTAAGACGAAGGAAGAACAAGAAGAGCAAGGGTGATGATAGTAGTGTGGTATGTACGTTACGGGAGGATGGAAGAGAAGGGGGGGGGGGAGCTGGCGTACAAGGGGAGGGGGTAAGATGGTAAGGGGGGGGCGTCCGTGCGTACATAACAAGACTAATCCATCTGGGAGTCAGCGGGCTGGACAAACGGGGCCGCCGCAAATGTGGTCCGGCCATTATAAGCTGACCATAATTGTCCCATCACTCCACAATGGACAATTAGGGGCCACTTCCGCCAGTTCCCGACCCCGCACGGAGGACCGACGGACTGGGTGAGTGGCTGGAAGGTTGACTGGCTGGCTGACTGACTGACTGACTGACTGGCTGGTAGGTTGACTGGCTGGCTGACTGACTGACTGACTGACTGGCTGGTAGGTTGACTGGCTGGCTGACTGACTGACTGACTGACTGGCTGGAAGGTTGACTGGCTGGCTGACTGACTGACTGACTGACTGGCTGGTAGGTTGACTGGCTGGCTGACTGACTGACTGACTGACTGGCTGGAAGGTTGACTGGCTGGCTGACTGACTGACTGACTGACTGGCTGGAAGGTTGACTGGCTGGCTGACTGACTGACTGACTGGCTGGTAGGTTGACTGGCTGGCTGACTGACTGACTGACTGACTGGCTGGAAGGTTGACTGGCTGGCTGACTGACTGACTGACTGACTGGCTGGAAGGTTGACTGGCTGGCTGACTGACTGACTGACTGACTGGCTGGTAGGTTGACTGGCTGGCTGACTGACTGACTGACTGACTGGCTGGTAGGTTGACTGGCTGGCTGACTGACTGGCTGGAAGGTTGACTGGCTGGAAGGATGACCGTCTAGCTGACTGGCTGGCTGACTGACTGGCTGGCTGACTGACTGACTGGGTGGAAGGTTGACTGGCTGGCTGATTGACTGACTGGCTGAGTGGCTGGAAGGTTGACTGGCTGGCGATTGACTGACTGGCTGAGTGGCTGGAAGGTTGACTGGCTGGCGATTGACTGACTGGCTGAGTGGCTGGAAGGTTGACTGGCTGGCGATTGACTGACTGGCTGAGTGGCTGGAAGGTTGACTGGCTGGCGATTGAATGACTTGGTGAGTGGCTGGAAGGTTGACTGGCTGGCTGACTGACTGGCTGAGTGGCTGGCAGGTTGACTGGTTGGCTGACTGACTGACTGACTGAGTGAGTAAAAAAATGACTAATTCATAAAACGCGTGATATAAATTATGTGGAAAATATACATCACGAGAAAATAATAAAAAAAAAACAGCACAGCAACCATTCCATCATATACAAGAAAACAACAGGTATCTCTGCTTGTAAGTAAATCAGTCTACACGAACGAAACCAGCTTATAAATGAACAGTCAAAACTCCATTAATACTCAACGCCTCGCTTAAAAATAAATAAATAAATAAACATATAAATATGTTATAAAAATATACACTTTTCTACAATCTTCCCTTTTTATGCTGCACTCGTTCCAATACAATTTCTTTACGCTTTCTACCCTATAATTCAGTCAAAGTGCACATTTTCCCATTCCCTACAAGAGTTTTTATTCGTAAACGTAGGTCAAGAACTGAACAAAGAAAAAGAAAAAAATCCTTCTATAATAAACAAAAATAAGTGACTATCCTAAACATTCTTTAAATGAAAAAAAAAAGTGAAAATAAAGAAAGAAGCTGCCAAGACTGAACAAGGAGGGAGGAACCGAGAGAGGCCAAGGGAGAGACCGATGGGAGAGAGAGGAGAGGAGAGGGCGAGGGAGAGGAAGGGCAATAGTTGTGACTCAATGACGGGGTCGTTAACGCTCTAACAGCTCTGACCTCCGACCCGGCACGAGGGGAAGTGAGGGGAAGGGGTGCGGCAGGAAGCGGGGGGGGGGGGGGGAGGCTGGATGGCTCAGAAGAGGGGAAGAGGGTGAAGGAAGGTGAGGGTGGGGAGAGGGAAGTGCGGGAGAAGAGGGCTTAAAAGGGAGAGAAGAGGGGAAAGGGAAGGAAGGGAGGGGAAGGGAGAGTATCCGCTCGAGGCTTTTATTGCTGGTGTTGGTAACTGTGGTGGTGATTGTGGTGATGGTGGTGGTTGTGGTGAAGGGTGTCACTGTTATCGTTGTTGTTGTTGTTGTTGGTGGTGGTGGTGGTGGTGGAGGTGGTGGTAAAATGCTCTCTCGGATTTTTGTGTTCTTTTTTTTTCTTTTATTCTTTTTATTCACGTATTGTTAGTGTATGTTAGAATGCATAATATTTTAAGGAGCATTAAGTAGCGGGCTTTTTTTTTCATTATTGTTTTTTTCTCTTTTTTTTACGCCCTCGCACTGTCTCCTCTGCTGTAAAAAAAAAAAAAGTAGTTTCGCCAGCAATATTTATAAAGGTTAAGTAGATAACATACGATAAAGGTCATTACTATCCCATTTACTACTACTACTACTACTACTACTACTACTACTACTACTACTACTACTACTACTACTACTATTACTACCATTACCATTACTTCTAATACCACTAACCACTTTCCACGTCCATATTTTTCTCTTTCTTGTTCCTCATCTTCCTTTTCATCATTGACCCTTGAGCTTTTCCCTTTTTTTTTCCTTTTTCGTTCCTCCATTATGTTCTTCCTTTGTCACTCCCACTGAATCATTTTTTTCCTCTACAAACATTTTCTTCTATTTTTAAATCCTTACTTGCTCTCATCATCACCTCTTCCTCTCCCCTTCTATTTCTTTATCTAGTACTTTTTAATTTTCTCCTTAAAAATCTTCTTTCTCCAGTCCATCATTATCGCCATCATCATCATCATCATCATCACCACCTCACAATCCCACACAGACAGACCACAATTACGTCGTCTTGGTCTTGATAATGGAATGACCAAGGCCAGACCAGACCACCTCACTCCTTCCCTCCCTTGTCTCCCTTTCCAGTGGTTAAGCTCCCTTACCCCCTGTGGGTGAGTGGGGGAGGGGAGAGGGGAAGGGGGCGGGGTGTGTAAGGGAGAAGAAGGGATTAATGTAAGAGAGAGAGAAATGGAGGGATGGAGGACTGGAGGAGGAGCTTTGGGAATGTTGGAGGAAGGAGGAAGAGAAGGAAGAAAGAGTAAAGGAGTAAGGGAGAAGGAGGATTAAAGCAGGAGAGAGATGGATAGAGAAGTGGAGGATGGAGGTATGGAATGAGCTTTTGAAATGATGAATTAATAAATAAGAAATGTAGGAAATATATAGATAGGAGGATGGGAGAATGGAATGGTTAAGCGTAGGCAGATAAGGTAGAAAAAATTGACAGATTACAATAAAAATATAAAAAGAAGATACTTGAAAAATTGAAACGATGGCATTAGACAGTTAAATGCAAGAAAAAAAGAAGAGAGGAGAAGGAGAGGAAAGAAAAAAATAGATGCAATAGAAGATGAGAAGAAGTTAGAAAGCGGATTGAAACAGGTGGTGGAGGAGGGAGAAGAGGAGGAGGAGGAGGAGGAGCAGAAGATGGAGGAAAAGGAGGAATAGGAGGAAGAGTAAGAGAAGCACACGCCACCACCACCTCCCAGCCAGCACCTTCACTGATGGGAGTTCAATACCGGCACGACACAGACACAAGGTTATCAATTGCTGGAGGTCAGGGGATGGCCACAATCATTCTCTCGTTCGCACCACCATCACCACCACCACCACCACCACTAACAACATCACATTCACCATCATCATCCTTCTCTTTTACCCTGAGCGTCCACTTACACTACCCGTCTTTCCACTTCCTCTCTTCTCATCATCTGTCCAGGTTCATACCCTCTCTAGTTATTCCCTTCATATAACATCAGCTAACTATCACCACCAACATCATCAGAGGCAACAGAGCTTTGAGAGATAAAAATAGTACCGTACCTTATATATATATATATATATATATATATATATATATATATATATATATATATATATATATATATATATATATATATATATATATATATATATATATATATATATATATATATATATATATATATATATATATATATATATATATATCACCTACCCCATGACTACCATTTCCCATTTTCTTCAATCAGTGTTACCAGAAGCCAAAGAGCCCACCCAAGAAGGAGGAGGATGATGATGAGGAGGAGGAGGGGGAGCAGTGACCCGCCCTCATTGTTGACCCTTTATCGCTACATAATTGGTTTAGTGGCTCAGTAATGGACTGGAAGACGCGTGGACTGACCTTGACGCAATAATACAAGGGCCTCCTCCTCCTCCCTACTCCTTTTCCTCCTCCTCCTCTTCCTCCTCCTCCTCCTCCTCCTCCACCTCCCTGTTTCCTGTTCTCTTTATTCTCTCCTTTTCTCCTTCCTCCAATTTTGACCCTGTTCCCTCCTATTGCCGCCCTTTTCTTTCCTTTTTTTTCTTTTTCTTCTTTTCTTCCCTCTTTTTCTTGATATGTTGTGGGATTTAGTTACTTTGCGGGCTTTTGTTTTTTCCTTTTCTTCGTCTTTCTATTTTCTTCCTTCGTATTATTTCCCTTCTCTTTTCCTTCCATTCTTTTCAATTCTTTGCAACCTTTATTTTCTCACAATGTTCTCCTTTTCCTTTTCTTCTTCCAACGTCTCTCTCTCTCTCTCTCTCTCTCTCTCTCTCTCTCTCTCTCTCTCTCTCTCTCTCTCCTTCTCCCTCAATCTATACGTCTCTCCCATTTTCCGCTTCCCTCCTCTCGTGTTATCGCTTAAGTCATTTCTCCCTCCATCTCTCCCTCTCCCCCTCCCTCTCCCTTTCCCTCTTTCAACCACAAGACTCCATCCCTTTTCTTATGGCGTCCCTCTATGTGTATGCCAAGAAGGGAAGGGAGAGGAGGAGGAGGAGGAGGAGGAGGAGGAGGAGGAGGAAGAAATGGAGGATGAGGGAAACTGTGATTTTTCTGTGTGTGTGTGTGTGTGTGTGTGTGTGTGTGTGTGTGTGTGTGAAGGTTATATAACACGTTTAAACACGCAAAAAGAAAAAAAAAAAACACCAAAGTATGACGGTAAGAGAGATAAAGCAGCAAGGAAAGGTGAGAAAAAGAGTAAAGGAAAGGAAAGGAAGCAGAGAAGATCAAGAAAAGAAAGGAAAACAAGTCAGGAAAAAATAAGTGAAAGGAGAGGAAAGGGACGAAAATAAAGGAATATATAAAAAAAAACCTAAGAAAAAAACGAGGGCAAAATAAGGGAAGAAAAGTTAAGGTGAGAAGCTGAAAAAAAAAAAACTAAAGAAAGATAAAGGAATGAACACGACAACGAATACACGAAAATAAAACATTGATAAGAAAAAAATTAAGTGATAAAGAAAAGAAATGGAAAAGTAAAGAGAAAAAAGCAGGAAAAAATAACAAATAAGAATGAGAATGAAATAAAATGATATAGAATGAGAATGATACAAAAAAGAAGAAAGAAATTAAGGAGGAAGAAGTGAGAGGGATAAAGAAAAGAAATGGAGAAGTGAGGAGAGAAAGGCAGGAAAAAATAACAGAGCGAGAGGAGAAAACAAACGCAAAATGGAAAATGGAAAATAAAATACGGAAGGAGATAAATGAAAAAAAAAAGGGAAAGGATAGCAGGAAAAAAAAAAGAAAAAAAGGAGGCAACAACAAAAACGAAATATTGAGTTAAACCAAAAGGAAGAAGAAAAGGAAGAAGAAAAAAGACGACGCAGAGTTACCATAATCAATCCACCTGAAAAAAAAAATTGAGACCAGGTGTGAAGCAAAACAACAACAACAACAACAACAACAACAACAACAACAACAACAACAACAACAACAACAATTACACCTGGCAGCTGATCCTTAGCGGGGCGAGACGAAGCAAATGTGGAAGTCGCCGTAACCTATCGGGAATCGCTTACGCCGTGGACGGGAATGAGCAGGAATGGGAATGGCTAAGAAGGGCGATCAGCTGTCTTCCGGCCGCCTGATGGGGGGTGGAGGGGAAGAGGGGGAGAGAAAGGGAAAGGGGGGAACGGAGGGGCAAGGGAGGGAGCGGAGTGGAGGAGGGAAGGAACGGAGGGGAAGGGAGGGAGGGAACGGGGGCTGATAGGAATGATAGGGGAGGAGCAAAGAGCATGGAGGACGAACGAGGAGGAAGAGTTAGAGGAGGGAGAGGAGCAGGAGGAAGGAGGAGGAGGAGGAAGAGGGGGGATGTGGAAGACGAAAGGAAGGAATAAACGAGTGGGAAGATGTGAACGAGAAGGAGAGGAGCGAAAGAATGGAACGGGATGAGAATGAGGTGGAGGGGAAGGAGGGGGAGGAAGCACAGGGGATGAAGAGGACGAAAAGAGGGAAGAAATGTGAAAGAAAGGGAAGGGAAGTAAGTAAACGAAGAGAGAGGGGAGAAAGAACGAGCTGGGAGAACAATAAACGAGGAGAAATTGAACGGAACGGAAAAGAACAGGAAGAACCGGGAAATAACGGAGAAAATGGAACGGGAAGGAAAAGGAAACAAAAGGGACGGGGAGAAAATGAACGGGAGTAGACGGAACTAACAGGAAGGAAGGAACGGGCAAAACGGAACAGAACGAAAGGAATGGAACGGAATAACACGAATGGGCGGGAAGGAACGGCCCAAGAAAGAACGGAGGAAGAGAAAACCAGAAAGAGAAAAACAGGACAATATAAACGTGATGGAACAAGAGAGAAACGGAACGGAACGGAATGGAACGGAACGGTAGGGCCGGGACGGAGGGAGCGGATACTATGATGAGTAAATTAGGCTGTTTTTACGTGGCTCATTAAGAAGGTTGAGCCCGCGGCGTGCCTCGCTTAGCCCCGACCTTCATTTGTTTTCCGACCTGATCGCCTTCATTCCGGGGACGAGAGAAAAAAAAAAACTCTTCCTACTTGACTGCCAGACACACACACACACACACACACACGCATACGCACACAAACACACACACACACACACACACACACACACACACACACACACACACACACACACACACACACACACACACACACACACACACACACACACACAGATCCTCGCTTCCTCGCCCCAGGTTACTCTTTTTTTATATTCTAATTTTATTGTTATGGAAAATTTCTTCTTGTCAGCCGCCCAACTTTTTGCCTCGAGGTCCTGACGTGTATTGTATTTTTTGAGGAGCGCTTAAAAGATATAATAATATTCGGTGATATATATTGCTCCGTTGTTTTTTTATATTTCCCGTGGCTCTTAGTGAAGCTTCTAGTAACAAGGAGAATATCACTGTGCTTCTTTTAACAGTTTTTAACTATTACTTTTAAAAAGTTCTTTTAGCAGGTACTTCTTTTACCAAGGACAATATCACCGTGCAAATCATTCCTGTTTCCACAAACAGGAATGTTTGGTTTGCGGTTTGAATTATAAAAATGAATTATTTGACATACGATTCCAAACTCCTGGCCACACTCTAGACTCCTCTCTACTCTTATCTTATTGCCACACAAAGCTTTTTGCAAAACAATCTCACCTGGAGCCTCAGTGACGATCCTTTTTTGAGGTTCAAGAACAGAGTTGACATTTTTTTAGCGTACGTTGTCATAATGATTCCCCTGATTTACTTTTTCTCGTAGAAACGGACCTAGTTTTTCCCTTCACGAATCTTAATGTTTTTGAGATGTCGATGCTTTTATTTTGTATGGACATAAAAAAAAAGCATATCTTTGTGAAATAAGTCTCTAGAAATTCAATTGCCAGATGAGGATAGACAACTAATTATTGGCAACATTTCGTATATAACCGTGCTGGTTGATATATCAAATGTTCCTGGTTAAGGTTAGGCATATGAATCACAAAACAATATTCTTATACCAAATTTATTTTTCCATAAGTGCTAAAAAAACCCCATGAAGTCTACATAATAACGACGGATTTCATTATTTACGCTTCAGATATATGAGAATCTTAGCTGACGCAGAACACAGACAGACACACAGACAGAGACACGCCTCCAGGGGTCGAACCGTGAAGCGTTGAATATATTAACCAAGATGTGTGTCTCTGAGCGTGTCTGTCTGTGTGTGGGAAGGAGTGTGGGGAGAGGAAGGCAACCAGAGAGGTGGAGAAAGTGGAGGAGGAGGAGGAGGAGGAGGAGGAAGATAAGGAGGAGGAGGAGGAGGAGGAGGAGGAGGAGGAGGAGGAGGAGGAGGATCAGGAGTACAATAAGCAGAAAATGAGACAAATAGGAATGGAAGGAAAAGGATCAGGAAGAGATTTAGAAGGCAAGTAAAAAGAGGAAGAAGAGGAACAGGAGGAGGAGAAAGAAGACATGGAGTGTTATGAGCAAGAGAAAAAAAATAATATAGGGGCATATGAGGGATTATCAAAGTGTGTGTGTGTGTGTGTGTGTGTGTGTGTGTGTGTGTGTGTGTGTGTGTGTGTGTGTGTGTGTTCGGGGCTCGTGGTTATGCTATAATGATCGTGTCTTCGGGCCTGGACACGGAGACACAACAAGACGCATAAGGAAGGGGGGAGGGGGCAGGGGGCAGGGGAGAGGGGGAGAGAGGGGGAGGGGGGTAGGGGATCAGTGACATTATTTTCTCAAGGTTAAAGGGACCATCCGGATACACTTCACTCAGCCGCCACATTGCTGCTATTTTGGACTTTTTTGCTCTTTTTTTCTAATCTTGTTTATACATTTTTTTTCGTCTTTTTTTCGTCATTTTTTCCTTCTCGTAATTTTTGTTTTATTTCTTTTTGATTCTTCGTTTTTCCTGTTTCTTCGTTGCCTTGTTCCTTTCTCTTTTTCTTTCTTTTTCTTTTTTCTTTTTCTTCGTTTTCTTCTTCTTCTCTTCCTTCGTCTTCCTCGTCGTCATCATTGTGTTGTTGTTTCATTTAAAAAAAATCTACAGTATGGTTTTCCCTGAGCTTTGAACTGTCGCTAACGATGAAAATGATAGTATTAGTAGTAGCAGTAATAATAATAACAATAGTAATAATAATAATAATAATAATAATAATAACAATAATAATAATAATAATAATAATAATAATAATAATAATAATAATAATAATAGTAAATGATTAATAAACAAATAACAACAAACCAATAAGCACGACACAAACAACAGACGCCACGCCCACGGCCTCGCTCACTCCCTCGACGCAGCAAACATCCGCGTAATCAACAACAACAACACGACCGTCACTGATAACGACAACGACATTAACATACACAACGATAAGCCAAACACCACCAACACGAACAACAACAACAACAACAACAACAACAACAACAACAACAACAACAACAACAACAACAACAACAACAACAACAACAATAACAGCAACACCATCACCACCACCAAAGAAAATAACATCAACAACAACAGCCAAAACAATGCAAAAAAACAACTTAAAGCATAACAAATAGTCAAGGTGGAGACAGACAGACAGACGGGCATGGCAAGTAAGGAAAGGGCTTGGCAGGGGTGGAAGGGGAGGGAGGAAGGACTGGAAGCGGAGGGAGGAGGAACTGGAAGGGGAAGGAGGAAGAAATGGAAGGGGGAGGAGGGAGAGATGGAAGGGGAGGGAGGAAGACTTGGAAGGGGAGGGAGGAGGAACTGGAAGAGGAAGGAGGAAGAAATGGAAGGGGAAGGAGGAAGAGCTGGAAGGGGAAGGAAGATGTGAAAGAGGAGGGAGAAAGAACCAATAAAGAAGGGGGAATAGTAATAAGGGAGGGAAAGGCAGGCAGGTGATAGGGAGATATGGATTGGCAGGGTGGAAGGGGAGGGTTTAAGAACTGGAAGGGAAGGGGGCGAGAACCGGAGAAGAAGGGGAAATTATTGTACTAAGGGAGGGAGAGGATAAGCAGGGAGGATGTGATAGATAGAGAGATAGACAGACAGATAGATAGACAGGTAGAGAGAGGTAGTATAGAGATGACAACCTTATATTCCTTCCCTTTAAAGTTCTCCCATTCCGTGATCCCACAAATTGGTACAACAGACCGCGCCAGAAGGCACCTCCCTACCTCCCTCCACCCCCCTTTTTCTCCCTTCTTTCTTCCTTTTCTCTTTCCATCCTCTTTGCCACTGTCCTTCTCCACCTTCTCTTCCTTCTCCTCCTCCTTCATGTCTTCCACTTCCTTCACCCCTAACAGCATCACCTCTTCCTTCATGCATCAGCTGTCCATTCTTCATCTTCCCTCGCCTTCATCTCCATCATATTTTCTCCGGTTCCTCCTTCTCCTCCTCCTCCTCCTCCTCCTCCTCCTCCTCCTCCTCCTCCACCGCCGCCATCACTACCTCACCCTCTTTCTTTCCTTCTCCTCCTCCTGCCTCTTCTTCTTCTTCTCCTTCATCGCCTTTTTCTTCTTGTTCGTGCACTTCCAGCACTATTTTCTTCTGTCCTTCCTTCTCTATTCCATTTGTTCTTATGTACGGCAACACAATAACCTACATCCCATCTTCTATATCTTTATTGCTAGTTCTTCTTTCCTTTCTTCTTTCCTTTCCTTTAAATCTTTTCTCCTCCACCCCTACCCTTTCAATCCTTTACTTTCTATAGGCCTCATCCTCGTCCTTTACTGACTTTTATATTTCCATCTCTTCCTTTTCCTTCTCCATCATCATCTCCTTTTCCTCCTCCTCCCTTTCCTCGTCTTCTACCAGCTGGACTTTTATATATATCCTTCCCTTTCTCCTTCTCTCCCATTATCTCCTTTTCCTTCACTACCACCTTCTCCTCCCTTTCCTCGTCTACTCCCAGCTGGACGTGTCTGATGAAGCGAGGGTCCACAATCACACTAATAACACAGGAAGGAGGGCTAACACAGCACTACACGACACACCTCCATCGAAACACAGCACCCCCGGACCCCGACGAGACGATGACCACGACACGGAAGCTACCAGACGAGACGAGACGTGATCAGTTTTGAGGTCACGAGATGTATACATGCAGCCAGCACACGCACACGCACACACACACACACACACACACACACACACACACACACACACACACACACACACACACGGTCCTCAATTACAGGTTGACAGGTGTATGGGTTTGTGTGTGTAATTTTTTTTTTGTATATGCCAGATGAAGCCTTACTGTGTGTGTGTGTGTGTGTGTGTGTGTGTGTGTGTGTGTGTGTGTGTGTGTGTGTGTGTGTGTGTGTGTGTGTGTGTGTGTGTGTGTGTGTGTGTGTGTGTGTGTGTGTGCTTGCTTGCAGTGTTTGGATGACAATTTGGTGCGTGTCACACTCCACCCGGAGGCGTGGCGGCGTGGTGGGGGCGGCTCCGTACAGAGTGTGGGCGGCGCCGCCACACCCACACCCGCCACTCCCGCCTGCGCCCCCCTACCCCCACCCCGCCCACAACAGCCTGGAGGAAAGGATCTGGAGCTGCTTATAACTTGCCTGCCTGCCTGCCTGCTCGTTTTTTTCCCTGCTTACCTTTCAACTCACCTGCTCGCTTTCCTAACTACATGCTGTCTTTCCTCCCCTCCTATCAACCTATCTACTTGTCTATTTCAACGTTGCCAGATTGTCTTACTCAGCCTCTTATATTTACCGACTTCCAACCCCAAAATTGTCTCGTGGACCCCAATAAGGAGATTCACTTATAATTATCGTTAAAATAGTTAATTCCTGATGTTTCTTGGCAATAGTTAGGCGTCAGAAACCTATGCTCCGAGTACGACAATCTGGCAACGGTGGTCTGTTTGCCTGTTTACTTACTTTCCTACCCCCCTGAATGCCTGCTTGTGTTCCTGCCTGCTTACCTTCCTACCTATTCAGCTACTCGCCATCCCATCTGTCTGCTATTTTCCCTTCCTCGCTCCCTGTCTACATGTTTTCTTGCTTGTCTGCTTGTTTCCTTACCTGCTTACCTGCCTGGCTGCCTACCTGCTTGCCCTCTTTCAGCCTGCTTCACTTCCTTCTTACCCACCTATCTACTTTCTACCTGCCTGGCTGTCTACCTGCTTGCCCACCTATCTACTTTCTATATGCTCTCTTTATTTATCTCTTTCTACCTGCTTTCTTTCTGCTTGCCCACCTATCTACTTTCTACCTGCCTGGCTGTCTACCTGTTTGCCCTCCTTCAGCCGGCTTCACTTCCCTCTTACCTACCTATCTACTTTCATGCCTGCTATCTTATCCTTGTAGCCGCCTCCTTCCCTGCTCTCCTACCTGCATATCTACCTTTCAGCATGATCGTATTTTTTTTCTTCAGTTTGTCTTCATTTAGAGCTTATATTGTAACTTTAGATATTCTTTGTACCTTTCCATGGATTAATTCACGTCAGTTTTATCAATCGAATTCTATATATTACTTATTTTGCTTTGGCTCAATGGTAAAAAAAAAAAAACATCTTCCTTTCTTTTTAGTAACGAGTAAAAAAAAATACTTGTGTGTGTGTGTGTGTGTGTGTGTGTGTGTGTGTGTGTGTGTGTGTGTGTGTGTGTGTGTGTGTGCGCCAAAGTCTGCATCTCCTGACTGGCTGGCTGGCTGTTCGGGTATTTATGTAAGGCAAACACATGCGTTACCTATAAATCTGTTGTTGACTGCCGAAGTGCTCCCCTACCATTACAATTTACGGTGTTGCAGGAAGCCAATACATCATCGAGGATTGATAGCGGCCGGGTGGAGCAGGTGTGTGTGTGTGTGGGGGGGAGGGGGGGTGGGAGGAGGGAGGGAGAATGCGTGTGGGAGAGAAGCGGGATGTGTGTCTGTGGGGGAGTGGTGAATGTGTGTCTGCGGGGGGGGTATCGGTTGTGGTCACGCTGTTGTTTTTGTTGCCGCTGTTGTTGGATGCGACGACAGGGAGGGATGAGAGGTGGGGAAAGGGATGGGAGGGGAGGGGAAGAGATGGGATGGGAAGAGGGAATGGGAGAAGAGATGAAGTAGGATGGGATGGGAAGGGAGGAATCGAGATGGGATGGGAGTGGAAAAGATGGGATGGGAAGAGGGAATGGGATGGGAGAAAAGATGGGATGGGAAGGGAGGAATCGAGATGGGATGGGAGTGGAAGAGATGGGATGGGAAAAGGGAATGGGAGAAGAGATGAAGTGGGATGGGATGGGAGAAAAGATGGGATGGGAAAGGAGGAATCGAGATGGGATGGGAGTGGAAAAGATTTGACGGGATTTGAAAGGAAAAAAACCCACAAAAAACTTATCTTACCTTACCACACCTCACCTCACCTAACCTAACCTACTACATCCAGAACCAACCGAAATATAACCAAAGCAATCACAACCTGACCTCACTTGACCTACCCAAATTCACTTCACCTATCCCTACCCCATGCACATCTGTTCTTTACACCCTACCTAACCTACCACAACCACTGCCTAATCAAATATAATCACGTCTTTCCCATCCTAGCCTAACTTGACCTACCACAAGCGCACTTCATCTAACTTAGCCTTTCCAAATTTAACATTACCTTTTTTCTCTTGGCCTCTGAGCTGCCTCCTTTACTAAAAACAATAAAAAAATAAAAAAATAAAAAATAAATAAAGTGATCCAACCTGACCAACCACAAACTCATTTTACTTAACTTTGCCAATCCAAACTTGCTCTTCCATAACATAACTTGACCACAACACAGAGAAAAAAAAACTACCCTGACCAAATATCTACTAACATTGTAATTTCAGACAAAAGCAGCTCATCCCATCCCATTCCATATCTTCTCATCCTGTTCCATCTCTTCTCCCATCAAATCCCATCTCTTCATCTCCCATCCCATCCTATCTTACCTCCTCTGATAGCCCTTCCATATCATTCCATCCCTTCTCTTCACCTCCCATCTCATCTTTTCCTTTCCCATTCTATCTCATCCCATCTCTCCTCCTCCCATCTACTTCCACTCCCTTCAAATCCTGCCAAATCTTTTCCACTCCCATCCCATCTCGATTCCTCCCTTCCCATCCCATCTTTTCTCCCATCCCATTCCACTTCATCTCTTCTCCCATTCCCTCTTCCCATCCCATCTCTTTCCCTCCCGTCAAATCTTTTCCACTCCCATCCCATGTCGATTCCTCCCTTCCCATCCCATCTTTTCTCCCATCCCATCCCACTTCATCTCTTCTCCTTTTCCCTCTTCCCATCCCATCTCTTCCCCTCCCTTTCCCCACCTCCCATCCCGGACCGCCCAGACCACTCTCGATCGCCGTGACCAGCAGGGACGGACGAGTAAATGTTCCTCTCTGGTCTCAGTTTCTAATCTTCTTTAATATCCAGTTGGGAGCGTGTATCAAGGAGACCAGATGCTCCCTCGACATGTTCCTGGCGGTGGTGGTAGTGGTGGTGGTGGTAGCGGTGGTGGTGGTGGTGGTAGTGACGGGGTCGAAGAAGGTTAAGGTGAAGTAAGGTGTGGTGTGGTGTGATGTGGTGTGGTGTGTGTGTGTGTGTGTGTGTGTGTGTGCTGGAGGAGCAGGAAGGAGAGAAAAAAAAGGTTAAGTAAAAAGAGGAAAGGAGACAGTTTATCATAATTCTGAAGCTTGTAAAGTGGGGAAACAAGAAATATAGGAAGGGATGAAAAGGAAAATAAAGAAAAAAAAAGTAAATGTGTGGAGAGATGTTAAGTAATGAAAGATGATAATATATAGTTGCATAATATTAAGATGAAATGATGTGCTTGAAGAAACAGACATAGCTGGAGTAAAAAAAAAAAAAAAAAAAAAAAAAGAATATTAACATTGACGGTGATACTGTTGATAAGACTGTATGACATGGTGGTGATGCAGAGGAACGATGGTGGTGGAAGTGGAGCGGGGGTGGGGTGGGGGGATGGGGGGGATGAAGATGGGTAGAGAGTAGGTTTAAGAAGAAAAAAAATAGTGTTTTCTTTGGTGATGGTGTGGGTGGTGATGATGATAGTGGTGGTGATAATGATGGTGATGATGGGATTCAGACTTGGTGGTGGTGATGGTGGTGGTGATGGTGGTGGTGATGGTAGGAGAAAATAAAGAGATAAATAATAAAGGCAAACACTGAGTAAGAGTATGATGAGGAAGCGAAGGAGGAGGAGGAAGAGGAGGAGGAGGAGGAGGAGGAGGAGGAGGAGGAGGAGGAGTTTCCGGGTTACTGGCTTACCTTAACATAACCTTGGAGACATTAATTCTTCTTCCCTCCTTCCTTCTCTCCCTCTCTCCCTGCCTCTCGTCTTTCTTCGCCTCTCTCCCTCTCTCCCTTCCTCTCTCATTCCATCTCTGTTCCATCGTCTGCCTTCATCTTTCTCCTTCCCTTCAAGGGTGTTGAGGCTCTCTCAGACTCCCTTGAGCGAGCACTTGGTACCCTGAGGGATTTTTTAGTATAGGCGAGGGGGGGAGGAGTAATGGGAGCAATGGGAGGAGTAATGGGAGGGGACATCTAGCTCATAATATAACCAGGCAGCTTAGAAGTAATTCTAGGGGAGTAACAGAGGACGGGCTAAGAATCTTCTATACTAACAGCAGGAGCCTCAGAAACAAGATAGACTTACTAAGGGGTGAAGCTTGTTCAGAAAATTTTGACATAATAGCGATCACTGAGACATGGATAGACACTGCTAATAGAAATTTTAGATCAGAATTTGAAATAACGGGTTATCAGATGTTTCACAAAGACAGAAGGGGTAGAAAGGAAGGTGGAGTTGCGCTATATGTTAAAGACTCACTTAAATGTTTAGTTAACAACTCAGTCAAAACTAACATGGATTCAGAATCAGTTTGGGTGGACGTTTACAAAGGGAAAGAAAAACTAACTCTAGGAGTTATATACAGGCCACCCAACCTTAACAGGCAGGACACGAGTATATTACTACAGGAGATTGGCAGGGCGAGTATGAGTAGAAATGTCTGCGTAATGGGGGACTTTAATTATAGGAATATAGACTGGGAAGATCTAGTGGGTGACCTGGAAGCCGAGGACTTTCTTGAAGTTATACAAGATAATTTCCTTAAGCAGGTAGTTACTGAGCCTACCAGAGGAG